>NW_020697743.1:3504843-3571732 GCF_002925995.2 Terrapene triunguis | reverse complement strand
ACTGCATTTAGCCATATGGAATGGCCGACGAAGTGGGCATTCACCCACGAAAGCTTATGCTCCAATACATCTGTTAGTCTTAAAGGTGCCACAGGATTCTCTGTTGCTTTTTACAGATCCAGACTAACACGGCTACCCCTCTGATAGTTTGATAAGATTGATAAAATGCACAGCTGCCCCACAAATGACAACTGAACACCCTCAGTGGAGGTGGTATCTCTGCCATTTTTTCTGTTTTTTTCCCAACCAACATCACAACTCCAACTTCTATGGATTTTGCCTCAGCCATCTGGCTCTCATCCAAACAGCAGGCTAGGCAATCCATTGCTTTGCCTAGGTCAGGGGCTATGGAGCTGGTCCTATGACAGATATTTTGGTCCTGATCTTGAGTATAAAAGACGGTCATTAAGTTCTCTTTCTTCCTTTCTGTTTTTGCTACAAAGTAGCAAAAAATCATCATCTGTATTAAATATATTTTAAGGTGTTAGATAAAGTTCTAGATTTAAATTACTTTTCATTTTTATAGAGTAATTTTCTCAGCCACAGACCTCACATACCAGTTTTGAGGCACATTTTTTAATTCACTTCAGGCTAGAGGACAATCACAATTATAAGTGCCACTGATCCTTAATGAGATTTTCTTGAAAAATGACCATCACCCCTTCCCTACACATAAAGGCACTTGGTCCAACTTTATACATTCTACTAAAAAGCATGGAAAAACAGTGCCTTGCTTCCATCAATTGATGAATGTATGGATATAAAGATTATTTGTCCTTCATAGCACATAATGAAAATAAAGCTAAATGGCAACCTAAAACTAAAAAAAACTTGGCTGATTTCAAAGTAAAAGTTGCCTGAAAGATATTCTACCTGTTCATCACTTCTGTGATAGTCATTATCTTCTTCTTGTTTTTCTTCTGATGTTTCTTTGTTTGAACTCTCATCAGCTTTAGTTTCACCTTAAATGAGAAACGAAAGCATTATAATCATGAAATTAAAAGATGTTAAACTGTAGGTAATCTCAATCGACAGTAACAAAAATCAAATCAAGAGAAAGCAAATGGGGTTTTATAAGTTTTTGAATGCGTCAGACTGGGGGGTGAGCTCATTTTATAAAAATTGAAAAGGAGCTTAATCATCTTTGGTATTTGGTATTTTCTGAATGCATATTTAGCTAGATGTAGATTCACGGGCAGTGCACCTAAGTTTCAAAAAAAAAATTCTCCTTAAAAAAAGATATTATCAATTCACCATTACTGTTCCAAGATTGTATTCAGAAGTCAGGAAGTTCAAAAACTTCAGGTTGCCAAAGAAATGCCAACTCTGCCAAGTATTATATACGCAGTAATTTCTATCCCTCTTCCTCTCAAAAGGAAGCCTTATGGTATTACATTTATTAGTAAAATATAATGCCAGCCCTAAGTGCTCAAAGTTCCTAGCGTTAGAGTGCGATATCTCTAGCTTTATGCATTGATGTGCTGTTCACTCAAATTTTAAGTAAACCCTAAAACTGTTTTGTGATACTTTTTTTTTTGGTCACTAAAAACTATATTTAATGGGAAATTTTGGGGGGGGAGGTTGAATTATGCATGCACAATCAATCTCTACTGATTGAAACAAATTATGGCCCAAATCCCTGGATATAGCAAAAGGGGAAAGCACAGCTCAGGAATGTGACCTTTGCTCTCTACCAAATCTTGGACTTGCTACTTTAAGCAACTGTCAACAGTCCCACAGGTCCATGGTGGCAACTGGGTATCAGCAGACCATAACCCTCACCATGCCCAACTTTGCTAGCAGCCAGTATCATGGTAGCGTAGGAGCTCCTATACCAGCACTACTCCAAAAGATCCCCCATGCTGGGGTGGTCTTCCTATGGCCAGTTAAGATGGTTTAAGGGTAGGGGTGGTGTGATGCAAAGCGGCCTCACCACACCCCAGGAGGTGAGCGTATGGTACTCCTGAGGGAGTTCTGCGCCAAAAAATTAAAAATTCTGCAAGTTTTATTTGTCAAGGAATAAATGTGGAGGTTCCAGCATGGCACTGGGGAGCACAGGCCACTGGCTGCACAGAGATGGGAGATCACCCTACAGCCTCCCTCCCCTGTCCCAGGACACTGAGTTGGCAGTGAGGCTGCACCCAACCTGACACAGCGCAAGGGCAGGGGCTGCCCCAGAAACACCCCGGGCCCCTGCCCCTCCATGCCAAATGCACCAGGTGTGGGCAGTCAGGCTCAATCAGGCAGGAACCAAGTGGGGAGGCGCTCGGTGTGTGGGACAATCTGGGTGCAGACAGCTCAGGGAGGAGTCTAGGTGCGGAGGGAATCTGGATGCACAGAGGCTTGTTCTGGGGTTTCTGGGTGTGACGGAGCTTGTTGGGGTGGTCCAGGTGCAGGGGGTGGTCTGGGTGCACAGATGGGGGTCTGGAGACAGGGGTTCTGGGTGCAGGGGGTCTCCAGATGTAGAGGTTGAGGTTCAGCAGGATAGGGTTCAGGTATTGAGGGGTGTGTGGGGGGGGTTTCTGGGTGTATGGGGGGGTCCAGATGCAGGAGGTTGGGCGGACAGGGGAGCAGCTCCCCATACAGTGACCCCTTCCCCGCGGCTGAAGCGTGATGAGGGCAGGAAGCAAGGGAGGATGCTGAACTTCCTGCAGCCAGGGGAGGTTTCTGGGGGTGGGTCTAGCAGCTGATCCCAGTGCAGGGTAGGAGCCACCATGATTATTTGCCTCTCTGCCTGCTGCTCCAGGTGCATGAAACTATGTGCCTGAGCTGCTAGGAAGGAGTGCGTGACCGCTCTTGCAACTTCCCTTTGCTTCCCCTGCCAGAAAGTCATTTTTCTGCGGGGAAGCAAAGAAATCTGTGGGGGACATGAATTCTGTGTGTGCATAGGGCACAGAATTTCTCCAGAAGTAGTACAGCTTAACACCATTAGATGTTTAATGCAGTCACATTCACAATGTACAATACTACATAACAATTTCTATAATTATGATTGTGTTTAGAATAACCTTATCAGCATAATGGCATTTTTCTAAAGAAAGCAAACAAAAATAAATTACCATTCCGATGCGAATCTAAATGTTGCTTAGCAGAGCATGTCTCCCCTTTGATGTCCCCTGGTACTTCCATGCCTAGTTTATGATAGAATTCTCTCTGCTTTCTCATTTCCGCTGTTAAAAAATTTAAACAGTTTCATTAATAAGTGCCAATGTAACATTTATAAAATTGTTTCAAACTCCTCCCACTTCCTCGTAGAAGACACTTCCCAGCAAGAAGAGGCACTTATCTGAGTGTGAACACCACTATCCCTTCACTTTTGGCTGCATCTCTTCTCTTCCTAATTACCATTTTACCAAGCTACACTACATATCTTGTCATTCAGCTGTAGAATAACCACCTCATCTTCTGAGGCTGCTATTACATCATTTCTGTGATTTCAGATCATATGGAATTTAAAGCTACTCCATATTTTTCCATGTAGCCTTCTACAAATCTCTCAGTTGAAGTACATGATACATGCCTGTTCAGTTACACATGTAAGAGATTCTGAATTTCCTTTTTTCTCCCTACTTCTAATTTTTAGCCTGGAAGAATTTCATTTATATATAGTCTCTTTACTTAAGCTTGCATATTTAAAAGTGAGAGAATGTCCTCTTGACTTGACAACTTAGTTTCAATGAAAGTTTTCCACCTAAACACAAGAAAGGCAGTAAAACACTATTGAAAAAAAATGAGAATGGCCCAATAGTTAGTATAGAATATTCCTTCAGCTCAAGACACCCATTATTGTCAAAATATTACTGTTATGAGAAGAAGCACACAAATTAGAAGTTACCTGTTAGCAAAGGCCTAAAGTATGCAATCTAACAAAAGGAAGAAAATTATGCTGAAACTTAACACTTTCTCTGCATTAAATGCTTCACTTTTGACAACTTGGGAAAGCAGCAACCAAATGATTGAATAAATGTAGAATTTAAAACAAAATGTGCATACAAAATATAATGCCAACACAAAAAGGTTTGCTTTAAGGTGTTATGCAACATTATACAATGTTTTAATTTTCCTGAAACATCCCAATTTTCATTACTGGGACATTTTCCAGTACTGGGTGTTAGCATTACTTTTGTCAAACATTATCCTTCAAATATGTGCTTTCTGTTAAAGTAAAATCAGTGCTAGAATTTGAATAAGTGCAGAAATGCTTCCACTGTATATTTTTGTCACCACTATCTTTATCTAAAAGCAGCAGACAGACAGGTGAAAAACCTATGCTATCCCTTAAACATGCACCATAGCTCTTTGTAAATCTAACATTTACAGCTAAAATAAGACCTACCAAGACTTACCTTCTTGAAGGCCTGGAACAAGTTTGTAAACAATATCTTGCATTGTTCTGTCATGACTGGCAAAAAGAACAAAACAATTAGAATTTGAAAATTTCCTGTTTTTTAATCAATCATCTCTATTCTAAATGTCATCTCACTTAAAGAGAAAGACTCCAAGATTAAATAGATTATGCAAACAGGAATACAGACTTTTAAACATCACAGTAGAGAATATTCAGATTTATAAATGGTACTTGAACATCCGAAAGACGTCATATGAGAAAATGATTTTAGCGGACAGGAGGGAGCAAGATGAGAAAGGAAGCCTGATAAGGCCCCAACAGTAGAGGCAGGAGGTAACAAAGTAGCCCAGGTGATGTGGAGGATGACGTACTAGAATGTTAACAGGCTGTGTGAATTTTCTGAAGTCCACCCTTAACGGAACACATAAGAACACGAATGATCCGTCTAGAGCAGAATGTGGAATTGTGTCCAACTGCATCAAGGTACACATGTTGTTAATGCACATTTTACTATACCTTGATAGAATTTTGACCTAAGGCAGGCAATTTTTGGCTCAAGATGAGGAAAAATACACTTTAACACAGCCTTCCTATTCAGCACAGTATCAGCCGAAGGATATTACTGAAGGTTTGCAATGGTACAAACATCTTTATGAATAACTGTACATTTCTCATACACGTGGAACAATACTTAAATAAAATTTTCATTAGTTATAGTGCACTGCACCAGAGAATCTGTTTCTGCTGCTATGCAGCTTGACTATCTAAATTACAGGGTCCCTGTTCTGTTACAAAGTCTTATTTCTCTTACAGCTATTTTAAACAGAGTCTTGAAGATTTTGTTTCCCTCCATACACAGCTGTTTCATGAAGTTACATACCACATTCTTTGCTGGTGGTAAATTGGTGAAACTACAACAACTTCAACAGAGATTTACCCATTTCCACTAGCAATGAATTTGCCCATATGGGATTAGACCAACATTTCTATACAAATAGATAGAGACAGACCATTTTGTTATGAGAATGCACAGCGACACTAGGAGACATTAACATCCCTAGGTCCTTCAAGCCCGCATTTGGGGACGTTTGGAGGAACTATCCATAATATGCTCCTTTTCTAACAAACAGCTAGAGAAAAGCATGCATAGGAAAAGCATATAAATCAAGAAAATGGAGTTAAACCCATACATTCGGCTGTTTATAAGCAGAGGCAGTAAATTGCTCTTAATCCAACCACTTCCACTCAAATTTCAGAGCAGCAGTGAGCAGCTCAAGAAGCTGTGTTGTCCAGTGATTCTTAAGCAGAAAGGTAAGGTGGCCTGACACTAGGCATGGAGGGGGAAAAAAAGTAAAATTGGTCAAGACCCTAAACCTCTAGCCCTCAAACTCCTCAGAGAGGCTAATCTACTGATTTGCTTTCAACAGAAGTTCAAACAAAGAAAAAAAATCAAGAAAGGGCAATTCTATCTAGAAAAGTTACCATTTGAAAGGGCCAGAATGTTACCAGACCTCTGAACCGATACCACCAAGTTCTAATATCAAGCAAAAACAGTGCAATAATTTTAAAAATATACCCATCCCAGCTGATATCTGGCATTACCCTGGAAAAATTTACCATGTTGAGCACTGGCTCTGACTCCACAGCAGGAGTGTATGCTCATAACAGAGGTCAGTTCTCAGTAGTACTCCGCAACAGTGGAGACCACTTAAACCAGACAGAAACAGTAGTAACAGAGTTAGTAGCAGTTTATTAGTTACTTCAACTTTTTAATCAATGTTTTAAGAGCTGGAGGAGGACAATTAGGTTTAAATGAACTAATGGAACACTAAAAGGTAGCTAAGTCTCTAACATGGATGTGAGGGGTCTATTTCCAGATTGCAGAAGCTTCACCAAGAGTATTTCAATATAAATGAACCATAGTCAAGCAGTCAGTCAATCTACAGTAACCAACCCACAGCAGCAAGCAGGTATGAAAACTTAACTGCATTCTCACTTCTGAATCACGAGAGTTGCTTAGATTACCTATTTCCCAGCTGGACTGGGGTCTGTGGAGGGGAAGAAGTCAAGCTATGGGTCTGCATAACAAGTGATTAACAGAATTAAGACTTATATAAAACAATTCTCTATTCCAAAAATCGTATATCTTCAACAGCAGCTTGAACAAAGGAACCGTTGTGATCATCTAGTCTGACTTCTGTATAACACAGGCCAGACAACTTTCCCAAAATAATTCCTAGAGAATCTCTTAGAAAGACATCCAATTTTGATTCAAAAGTTACTAGTGATGGAGAATCCTCCACGACCCTTGGCAAATTTTTTCAATGGTTACTCCTCTCGCTGTTAAAAGTTTACACCTTATTTCCAGCCTGAATTTGTCTAGATTCAACTTCCAGCCACTGAATTACATTACGCCTTTCTCTGCTAGACTGAAGAGCTCATTATCAAATATTTGTTCCAATATAGGTACTTATAGACTGTAATCAAGTCACCCCTTCACCTTCTCTTCCTTAAGCTAAATAGATTGAGCTTCTTGAAACTAATCACTATAAGCCAAGTTTTCTAATACTTTAATCATTCTCGTGCCTCTTCCCTGAGCTCTCTCCAATTTATCAACAGACACCAGAGCTCTGGATACAGGATTCCAGCAGCAGTGGCACCAGTGCCAAATACAGAGGTAAACTAACCTCTCTGGGAAACTTGAGTTTCCTGTTTTTATGCATCCCACGAAGGCACTAATCCTTTTGGACAGTGTCACACAGGAGTTCATGTTCGACTGATTATTCACCAGGATCCCCCAATCTTTTTCGAGTCACTGCTTCCAGAATCGAATCCCCCATCCTGTAAGCACGGCCTACATTCTTAGTTCCTACATGTCCACAGTTACACTACACATATTAAAAAGCACATTTTTCGCTTGCACCAGCTCATCAAGTGATCCAGATCGTTCTCAGTCAGTGACCTGTCTTCTTCATTATTTACCACTCCCCCAATTTGTGTCATCAACTAGAAAATGGGGGGGGAGGAAGGCAGGGGGTTGACTACACTTTTCAAAATCCACTGCTTTCAGCATCTGTGCCAGGGACTGTGGGATACATATTCAAAGTAGTGCAACTAACAATTTCATCAAATACTTTGCTTGGAGGCAGGGCAGAAGTGCACCTTAAAAGAAATAGCTGGTATGGATGCACTGCCCCGATCCAACTTACAGCGCTGCATTTTCAGCAGTGAAAGCTGCAATGGTACAGTTCTTTAGGGTTGACCAAGCCAGGTGAGGAAATATCAGCAGTTGATTATCATGGTGACCGATGCCTTAGAAATATTTAAGTTGAGAGGAAACTGTAGGAGAAAAAGTATGGGAAAGCACAACCTGCAAAAATATTATACAGTAGACACAGGAAGAGAGGACAATACAGGCAGGATACCACAACCACGCTAGGCCATGTTGTGAACAGACATTGAGTGGCTGTGGGGATAGGAGTAGGGCAGGTACAAATCCTTCAGCATTGGCTCCAACCAAAAGAGGTCGGGAGCTACTGGACTAACCTTTCTGCTGCTTTACCTCTTTTGTGTGTAATTAGATTATCCTGCAAATTAACAGTCACTCAGAAGACTAAACAATGACAATGCTGCCACCTTCAGATTTCAGTCTTTGAATAGTACCTCAAGTAAAACATTAAAACCACAGTGCATCTGCCATAACAAAAAATACATTTGAACTACCAGTCATGGGAATATAATGAAATATTAGATAAACATGTAATTCGCACAATCAGAAATAGATTCTATATAGCCTATGAGAACCAGATACAGTCTAACCAGAAATTACTAAATTCAATTAAACTTCAGTAGAAATTGGTAAAAAATAGACAAATATTTCGCTTGTTCTTAAATTTGACAAACACATTAAGTTTGACCTTTGAAGTGATCTTTGAATCTCCCACTTTGCTTACACAGAACCATTATTTTAATTTCAAATCAAGCTGCTCACTTTATGTATTTAAGTAAGAAAATCTAGTAAAGAACTGTGCCATAATCTGAGATATCTACACATGACCTGCAGAGATTTTAATTATCTGTGATTTTCATTGTATGCAGCACACTTACCCGATATACTGTAGCGGATGGCTCTGATGTATAACAATTCTACATGTTGGACAGGTGTTATTTTCCTCCAAATACTTCACCAGGCAACTTCTACAGACTGCAGACACATTTATAATTAGGAAGAAAAAAAATCAAGTTCACATTTGTGTTCTTGTGAATATTTTAAAAGAAATTAACTTACATACAAATAGCCACAGAACAATTCACACACAATTCAGATTTTGTCCCTTCAATTTTATGTAAATAAGTTTCTAATATACCACTGAACAACACACAATTTCCATTATCTTTCATGGGAGTTCTTAGAACAATGGTAGATTATAAACAACGTATGAAGGACATACTATGTTATTGTCCTATTCCTGGACAGGTAAAGCTTACTTCAAAACTATTAGAATACATAATACACAACCCAAAATACCATATGCTAGAAAGAAACTTTGAGCTGTGGCTGTAAACGAAAGGAAATTGAGCCAAGGAAAATATTTCCTTCCGAGAAGTTGCTGTTTAGTGAACATGCAGCTCCTAGCTGAAAGGGCATTCAGGTGCTATTTAACCTCGCACCAAACACAACGTACATCACAATAGAACACTGCACAATTTTCTTTTGGACCTGTTTCAAAGTCTACATACATAATTCTGTTCATTTCATTTTACAGAACTTTACAAAGAAGTTACGCATTTTAACGAAATACTATTAGCTGTTTAAAGAAAATCATACAAAATTATTTACTTGGACAGTAATTGATTAGAGAGACAAGATGGGTGAAAGAGACAAGATTTTGACCTACGCAGAGTTCTTCTTCTGGACTGTGTAGCTCAAAAGCTTGTCTTTCTCCAACAGAAGTTGGTCCAATAAAAGATATTACTTCACCCAGGTTGTCTCCCTAATATCCTAGGACCAACCCAAGTACAACACTGCAAACAGTAATTACTTATGTGATAAATAAATTCCAGCTAAATATTTTTCTTTTTTCTAATGATTTTTGAGTTACTAAAATTTCTGTGTAAATATAAAGTGGGAAATTTGGGTAAGTGAGCATCTTTCCAATAGCTCAGGCTGATTCATTATTTTTACCCAACAGTGCTATAAGAGTTCTAATGACTAAGTTACAGAGGTATACTTTCTGCAGTTAAACAGTGCCATCTACCTCTCAGACAAGTTGATGTATGTTTGAAGAATAATTACAAATCAAAAGCCAAAAGTCAGCAAAGCAAAGGTGTAATGTATGAATGTATTACAGTATTTTCAGTCATTACATTTAAGATAACATTGCTAGCAGCTGTTGTCAATGACTTAACTAGTAGGACAGCATTCTTATCCTGAACGATAAACCAAGTCTAGTAGTACTGCTCACTGAACCCAGATCCTGCAGAGGAATCTGCCTCAGTGGGATTCTACACAGGTGAAGGGGTCCAGACTAGCAGATTCTCATGCACAGAGGAAGCCCGGGAAGGCAAGCAGGAGGCCCAAATCTTGCTCTCAATGAGTCAATGAAAGCAGAATCAGACCCATCATTTACAGCTTTAAACTCAATTGTAAGGTTTTTTTCTTATTTTAAACTATAATTCAGAATGTTTATTTTTGAAAAGCATCCACTAGAAAACAGCAGTCACTATCCACTGCAATATCCTGCACCGCCTTTCTTACATTTTCATTCCTGCTGGTTTTTTGTGGGGTTTTTTTGGTTGTTTATCTATATTTCCTCATCTTTTATTATCCTTTTGAATGCTGAAGATAAAAAAAATCTATATTTGGAGCATAACTTTTCATGACACATTAAGACAGCTGTCATATACACGCTGCCGTCCAAGTATCAAGGTAGAAGATGAAGTATTAAAACAATTTAACAGAAGCTGCATTTTGTTATTGCCATTGTTAATGAAAAGGCATGAACAGCAGAAGACTGTTAATAGCTACCAAAGCACAGTATCTGTTGGAGTTTGTCCCGGACAAGTCATAAGACTGGAGAGTTATAATTACCAAGATACATATGAAGGAAGAAAGCATGGGAAGAGATGGAGGAAATTGACTTTCCCCATAATTCTGATCCTCTGCAGGGATTCTCACCCTAGTTTTAAGTTCCTAACACGACAGATGGAATCCCTGAAATTCTAAAGGTTTGAATATCCCTGAAAGCAATAAGTAGCAACCAGACATGTGAGCCATCCCGCCAGTGCCCATATAGTACCTTGGAATCTTCCAGTTAGTAGAAAACAAAAGCGCCTTAAAATTAAAGCCAGACACAAAAATAGAATTGATTGTAAGAAGTCAGTGCCTTGAAAGCATGTAATGTGTGTAAATGTTGCAAATAATCCAACATCTAAAACAGACTCCTCCAAGATAATATTCCCCAAAAGGGAAAATTAAAAAGGCAATTAATTTTCCTTCCTCTAAAGATACTTTACAGCAGAGTGTGTCCTGCATACTCAAG
The DNA here is from genome assembly GCF_002925995.2 of Terrapene triunguis. Classification (NCBI taxonomy): domain Eukaryota; kingdom Metazoa; phylum Chordata; order Testudines; family Emydidae; genus Terrapene; species Terrapene triunguis. The sequence continues at coordinate 3,560,842 of NW_020697743.1, read as the reverse complement.
GGATATCCCAAAAGACAAACATATACCCACCAAACAGCACATGCAATATGAACAATGCCAATACCAACAAGATTTGTTGTAGTTTTTAAATTATAGTAAGGTAACATACCTCCTATCACCTGTCCAGTTTAACATAAGCCTAAAGGATGGATCCAGAAGTAACAAAACTTTTCAAAAGCATGGACAATGCAAATGAGTGACATACCTGAAAACACAAAAGCTCGAGGGGCTGGAGATTTGAGCTTTCTTATTTCAGATACAGGTTCTGCAGGATTGTCACCCCAAAACTGTATTCTTCTCGAGTCCCAGTCCAAGAAATAGTGCTTGGCAAGCATATGTAGCAATGACTACATGTATGTCTTGCCTATGTGAATGGAACATGCTTGCCTGCCATGCACACTTCTGAGCTACAGGCAAGCAAAGGCTTTCCTGCCTCAGATCGAATGAGCCTTGACATGCCTTTCTAGCCTTAGGCCTGGCAGATTGTATCAAATCAGCCATTTAGACACAGTCCTTTTAGTGATAGCATTGCTGAAGTTTGGTACTAGGTGGATCAGCAAAAAAACCTTTCAATTCATTCCACCAGGGAGGAATCATTCCAAAACTAGACTGGTAATTCATGAAGCAAAGAGTAGCAGCAACATACTGGCAACCTCTTCATCAGAACAGATCCCAGCACAACATTTCAGGGTTATGGGGCACAGTACAGCCCTGGCCGCCTCTACAACCAAATTCTTGCATTGGGGTGGGAGAAGAAAAAACTAGTACAGGACAGGGTGGCAAGACTGGATGGTGTTTAATCCTAGTACCGCTCTCCGATGGCCCTTATCAACATAATCAGAATAGATAGAAAGCAGAGAAAAACCACTAGAAAGAGATACTGCATCACCCCAAAGCTGGAGGGGACAAAGAGCTAGAGTGGTAACTGAAGAAAAAGTTGACAGGGTGGTTTAAAGGCAAGTAGTTAAGGTTACTGTAAGGGTAGGGCGTGACCACAAGTTTGGGGAGAAGGGACTAGCACTCATGACTGCTACTGCCTATAGTATACTCTAGTATGCCTGTCTCACTCCAGGGTGAGTTCTGAACAGACGCTATAACCAGAGAATAAGGTTTGTTTTTTTCAAAACAACTTAGTTACAATTCAAAGTCCTTCTAGCATTTGTCTTCATATTTTGAAGTACAAATTTTCGACTAAGTATTTAGTACGATAATTTTTTTTAAACTACCAATATTGCGTATGTGAAAAATCAGTCTGATTATTGCTGTTGAGATTACTACTTTTTTAAATCAGTGCAAGATATTTTTTTAAAACCACTTCCATTTATTATACTGTGCTAGGGCTCATGGTTTTGCTTCTCTTGTTCTCTTCATGAGACAATATAATTTTTGCTTAAAACGTGAAGTATATACCAAAATTTGCATTGTTTTGGCAGAGCCACAATAGATTTTTAAACGTCAACTGAAAACTGAAGTATCTAGTATGTGAAGTAAAAAAACATTAATCTTCTTTAATATGCTATAGAATCATAGTCATACTCACAGGTATGTAAGCATTCTGTTACAGTGGTAGCATCAATAAGGTATCCATTGCAGAGACGACAGGTTATATGGGCATTAATATCCCAGAGTTTAATCTTTCTAGTCAGCATCTTTGGTGTCTGTAGAAGAAACACACAATTGTTAGCATCCCAGGTGTACTGATTATGTAGCAAGTCTTGGAGTAACCTAATTACAATAATTTGTATTACGGATATCAATATGCAACTTCAGGCTCCCAGGCATTTTATGTATGGAATAAGGGTATTATATAATTTTAAAGGATTTACCTGATAAAAATGGGCAGCGAAACAAACCATGTAAGACCTATAGTATTTTGAGGTTTGAATAATGTGGATGAGAGGGATTGGTAATTACTACATTAATATAGCTCAGATTCCGTAAGCAAGTAGGAGGAGTTTGATATTCTGATCTTAACAGATTTTCTTCTAAGTTATGCCAGCATGTTGCATAACAGAGCTCCTTTACTGACGAAAAAGACTAAATTTTAGGGCCAAATCCTGCTTGTTTTACTCATATAAGTAATCCCATTCAAGCCAATAATTAAAGCATATGAAAGTGAGAAGAGAGGACCCTGAAGAAAGTTCATCAGAGCACAATATCAAAAGGAGGAGGTCTGGTTTGGTAAAATTTATCGAGTTGTACTTTGTATTTATAGCCTATTTTCCCTATAGTTAAAACTTTACTTAGAAATTGAAGAAAAATTGTATTTGAATAAAGTGGCTGTAAAGTAAACTGAAATGGTTTTCCTAAAAGCTAAAACTAGGTTCTCACAAAGAAAAAATATGACTTCAAACATAAAATTAGCTCTATACCAACAAAGTTACCTCCTATGAAACTAAGAAATCTGAACTGAATGCTTTTTTCCTTCCAAGGTGAAGGAGATCACAAATACCATAACAAAAGGAAAGGAAGACAGGGATTTTAAAAAAGAATAGCTCTTTTCAAACCATTTTTCGTGGCATTTCTGATATCACTTGCAGAGCAAAGAGATATCTGCAAAAGCCTTTTTAGGGGATGGTACATGCCTCTGATTGTAAAATAGGTAGTGGTATATTTTAACTAAGAAATAGGTGTGTACTTTTTCCTCTTCTGGAATCCCAACAAGTCTGCTTGAAATTTTAAGAACTTTGTACTTCACCCTTAAAACCATTTTAGGATGACAGATATTTATCAAGAGCACTTGAAGCCCGAGAGCCACACTTGTAATTCACTAGTATTACCTTTCACCATAATGTTTCTGCTGACCTGTATTTTATTTAAAAATTAGCTTTTGGATTCAGAGAACATGATCAATTTTTTAACACTACATACATTTTGTTGCAAAATTGAAATATTTTGTTGGAACTGTGTGGAAAAACTTCACAAGAAAACAAAGTAAACGGTTACGATAATGCATTTTGTCAAAAAACAGCTAAACAAAGTTGGTTAAACTAAGGGCTCTCACACAAACAAGTAGCTCATACCTGAAGTTAGACTACAGCACGCAACGCTATATAGCTTCCATATCCCTTTACTTCCATAAGCATACAGTACACAAGCAACATATACAGCATTAGATTTAAATGCTGGCCCCTAGAATATTTTAACACACTAATCTTTTCCAAAATTTCAATACATGAGCACTTAGTGTATAATTTATCTCCTCTGTTGCTGTTAGCTGATCCCGCTGGAAAAATGGGACTTTGTTGCTGACCTGATGCAAGTAGTTTGTTAGCCCCAGCCAAATATTAAGGAGCAAGGATTGGCTCTGTAGAAAGGACCCAGGGTGTGAACTGAGCAGCCCACAAGGTGGAATATGGGAAGCAACCAAGTCTGAGGAAAACGCTTAAGCTAAATTCTGTGCATCATTTTAGTTCCTTTTATTTAAACAGCAGACCCAGAAAGGGCCAAGCTATGACCTGCTAAAATCTGTGCAATTTTAAGCATGGTAAAGAAGCCACCTGCTTACACATTCTTGCTACAAAGGAACATATATTGGTAGAATAAAATGATGGAACTAACATTAAAGCAGGGAGAAAAACTGGTTTTACAATGTGTTACATTCAGCTCCCACACTGCAGGTGTCACCAAACTGCTTTTCAGTAAAATGATTGACAGTGTTTGGTTCAGAACTACACATTTTAGTTTATTTTGGAATACATTTCATAATCTGAATGAAGTTCTTCAGAGCATGCAAGCTTTCCTATTTGGATACAGCAAGAAGATAGTGTTTAACCTCTACCTTACACTCTTTGCTTTTTTATTCTTTCCCTCTGTTTAATTCAAGTATGTAATTAAACATGATGGGCTAGCAGAAACCAAGCTTTTGAACCAATATGAGGAGTAACTGGACTGAAAAAAGTACATTACCCTCTATTTTAAGCTACTAAATGCATTTCACCTCTAGCACTGTAAAAACATAGCATGTGACATGAGAAAAAACTTGAAGTACTTCAAATTCTTAAGGCTGAGAAGACAAATAAATGTACAAAAGAAGTGTTGTATGGAATTCTAAGGTTTCATAATTAAATGAAGTAGTGACTAGCTGTTAAGGACACACCAAAAGCGCATTTAACTTGTGCTGTATAACAGATAGGTCAGAACCTAATTCCATAGCATAGATTACTCCTATTTCAATATTCATTTTCTAGCTTAGTTTCCAAGCAACTGAAAGATTTAGCAGTTCATAGATAGTAGGAGTCTCGTTAAAAAGATTGTTGCATAGAAGACAGCTGTGTTTACAGAACTGAAAGAGGACAGACTATTTGTGACTTATTCTTAAAATGATGTACAAGAGTTGGTACCAGTAGTAGCTACTGTTAAACCACTAGATAATGGTGATCACAACAGAATTAGGTTCCACATCTTTGGGGGGGAAGGGGAAGAATCATACGGTCATGGTGACAACTAAACTTTAGAAAAGGGCATTTTAAAAATGATTAAGCTACCCAAATGAAACTAGTGCAAGTAAACTTACACGTAGCCATACAATAATCAAAGGCACACATATCACTAAACAAGGTGGAAAAGTAAAAAGCTCATAGAAACTAGAAGCTCATAGAAAGTATAAATTATAATAGATAACATGTTAGTTAAGAAGGCTAAGATGATATTTGAAGGGCAAACAGCCAAAGGCATAAAAACAAATATGACTAAGTATTTTAGTAGGAATCTAGCCAAAGAACTGATGAGTCCACAGAAACAGCAAGGAGTAAACAGAGTAATTAATAAGGATAAAAATACTGGTGAACTTTGAGGCAAAAACATTTACCTTCTCTAGAGAATGATGGGGGAATTCTTCACATTGTAAAGATGAGCTACTATCAAAACACTGAAAGATCAACAAGTGGTGCTAGAACAATCTGAGCAGTTAGCTAGCAAAAGGCTACCAGGACCAAGTGTTACACATCTACCAGCTCTGAAAGAGCTAAAGAATGAAGCAGCTGAGATATTAACAAAAATATGCAACCTCATTAACATCAGCTATTATACCAGAAAACCAGAGGATACCAAAGGGTGTACAGCCATATCTAGAAAAAAGCAGCAGGAGCAAACCTGGGAATGAATTAATAGTTTAACTAACTGTTCTGGTTGCGTCTGACGAAGTGGGTATTCACCCACGAAAGCTTATGCTCCAATACATCTGTTAGTCTATAAGGTGCCACAGGACTCTTTCTTGCTTTTTACAGATCCAGACTAACACAGCTACCACTTGTTCTGGTAAGGGAAGTCTTAATTAATAAACCCCTGAATGAACAGGAAAGCAGAACAAACTAGCATAGTTTCTTGTAAAGGAAAACTACACATCTCCAATCCATTAAAATTCCTTAGCATGTTAACAAAACTAGAAAACAACACTGGTTGACAAACTTTCTTAGAACTTTCAAGGAGTCTGGATAACTCACAAAAGAGTGCTGTGAAATTAAAAATTGGCTACAGAATAAAAAAAGAGTAGACGTGCTTGTTCGATTTTCAACATAGCTAACTGTTAACAGTGGTGTGCCTCAAAGTTCTGTACTACAACCAGTGCCAGATATATTTGTAAATATCTGGACAAGGGGTGAGCAGCAAGTTGTCAAATTATGAAGATCCCAATTACTTAGATTAGTCAAACCTGAGAAGACTGAGGTAGTACAGAGGGAAGGTAGATAAATGGGGACATAATGGTAAATTCAATGTTAATAAATGCATATTAATGCACATTGGAAGGAATAATTCCAACTACTCACATTACTGGGTTCAGTATCACCTTTAAGCACTTAGGCTCAGATTTTTAAAGGTATTTAGGCATTACTCCACTCAGCGTCACACGGCTTGAGTCACTTAGGGGGTGTCTGCACCACAATCAGGAGGCGTGATTGCAGTTTAGGCAGGCATACCCACACTAACCTTAATCTAGCTACTGCTGCTAAAAATAGCAGTGAAAATGCAGCAACACAGATCCCAGCACAGACTAGCAACGCGAGTACTTACCCAGGGTTCTGGGCAGGGTTCTACAGCCCACGTTAAAGCCTGTGATTACAGTATAGATGTACTCTTAGGCACTTAGGCCCTATTTTTTATAACTATTTAGGCATTGCTCAGCTCAGCATCACAACTCCTAACTGACTTAGGAGCCTAAGGATATACTACAAACTGCAGTTGACGCAAGCCACATCAGCATACAGCTGCCAAACTTTGCATATTGCTCAGGCGTGTGCATACTTGGCTGCTTGCAGCAGCACTGCACAGAGACACACATTCCTGGTGAGTATGTAAATTGCAGTGTACCACAGGTCGGTATCCCAATGTGCCACCTGTCACTGCCCAGCACAAGCAACGCGTTGTGGGATAGAAATGGCTTGCCCAGGGATCTCTTGGAGCTAGGGGTCGAATTCCCAGCATGCAACTTTCTCAATCCCACAATGCCATCCATATCCCATAATTTTGACACCACTTTTTAAAAAGCCGACAAAGCCACGCGGCACTTTTTGGTGCTTGCTATCTGTGACAAGCATGGAGTTTACAGAGCTCTGCACTACTCGCATGAACATTGCAAATAGCGGATGAATGATTCTCCTGCAAGTAGTACTGCAGCAATGAAGGACAGGAGAATTTCTCCAAGGACAGCTTGCTGAGAGACACAGCGAAAGACAATTCAAGGTTGCTGGTGGCATTCAAAAAGCAGTTGCGGACTCTGCAGCACTGCTTCTGGGCCTGAGAAACAAGCACTGACTGTATCACAGGTATGGGACAACAAGCAGCAGCAGCGGCTGCAGCACTTTAGGATGCAAAAGGCCACATTCCCAGATCTGTGTGCAGAGCTCGCCCCAGCCCTCCAGCACACGGACACCAGAATGAGAGCTGCATTGACAGAGGATGCAATCTCACTCTGGAAACTTGCAACATGGTCAGTGGGAAATCATTTTGAAGCTGGGAAAATTCAGTGGAATGTTCTTTGTGCCTGGAGCTTTGGATGCTGTTTGATTTGTGTAGTGCTTGTTGTACATTCATAAATATGACAGGGTTTTTCCTGAAGCTATGAATTCTTTGGTGTTTGGTGTGTATTTATAAGTACTGTATGCTTTGACTAACTTTGCATTCTGCAATATTTGTTGTGAACTACTAAAGATAATAAAATTACCCAAAAATAGAACTTTACAGAATGGGGGGCGGGGGGAATGCAGAAAACCAATCTCCCCCCCACCCCCACACACACACTGTTAAAAAAGTTTCTAACAAATCAAGGAGATAAAAATTTAAAATTAGAAGAACAAATAATTTTGTCCATGAGTGCACAAATGTAGTCTGTTATGGCTACAGATATACTGAGCTGTGTAAACCACAGATTAGTGTATGCAAAGGTGTGGTTTTCCTTGCTGTCCCCCCACGTGGAGTAGTAGAAGTAAGGATGCAGTCTGTGATGACACGTGGTATTTTGGGGGGTGTAGGGAGCAGCGACCATGGAGTTTTCCAAGGACTGCAAAGGGTAGAGTCCAACATTTTTGGACTTGTAGGTCAACTAGGGTCTGCAGGCATTAGAGTATGCAGCCTGAGAAAACCCATTATGTCCAGGTGCATTTCCCTCTTTTTGTCCTGCTAGGACTCCTGGGTCTTTTCCTATCCTCTCTGCCTTTCTCCATGCTGTCAGTCATATTGGCCCTCCAAGCCCTTGTTCACAATCTGATGCAGCACTGGCTTGAAAGATCTCACAGCACACATCCTCCTTAGTCCTCTTCTTTTCATCATGGTCAACCATTCTGAGTGTGGAAGGGACATCCTTCAAGTCCACCATGCCAGAAGCTGCTGATAAGAACAGAGACTAAATCCAGTGGTGCCAGTCACAATGGAAAGGGAAAGAATTTTCCAAACTCCCTTCCCTTATTCCCATAAATACTTTTTAATAAGAAATTCTTATTGACCTTGCAGCTTCGGAAGGCCTCAGCACAGCATCAATCTCCTGCCCCAAGCATGGTGAGCATGGCCCACGAAGGGCGAGAGTGGGAAAATATTTTCTCTTGCATAAAGCTATAACATTTCAGTCCTTATTCCATGGGTAGGAATATAGGACAATAGCACTGAGTATTGGCACTATTTTACACAGGCAGTGGTTATTTCAGCTGATATCTCACTCCTGAGCACCACAAAGGCACAGCTGTTACTGGCATCCCGAAGCCGCCATGGCCTGTAATGCTTCTTGCCTGTTTAGTCTCAAAACAGATCCTGGCTCATGGCATAGCTGGAGCCTCCACCACATCTCCCCCTCCTCACAGTTCATGCCGGGGGTCTGTGTCTTGGACTCCTCTGAAGTATCCACAATGGTCTATGCAGTGCTGGTGGGGTCTCTACCAAGTATGGTATCCAATCCCTTGTAAAGGCGGCAGATTTGCAGCGCAACACCAGACCTATACTTGCACTCTCAAGCCTGGGGACCCCTGGAAAAGTTCCTTCACTGGCACCTGATACTGCTGCTGTACTCGTTTGCCCGCATCATCTCTGCAATCTGCTCATAGGTTTCCACATTTCTACAGCTGTATTTGCACTGCCTTTTCTCCCCACAGGCCCAGGAGATCCAATACTTCCTGTTTACTCCAGGCAGGGATGCATCTGGTGCATGCAGCCAACATGAGTTTGGCAATTGCACACAACAAGGGTGAGCTGCTAAGTGTGCTCATCAAGTTGGGCAACCGGAAGAGGCATTTTAAAAACATTCAGAAGCTTTTAAAGGGGCATGGCTTCCAGCCTCTATGCCCCTGCGCAATGGAGTTTAAAACTGTGACCAGAGTGTTCATACCAGTTAGTAAATATTAACCCTTTTAGTCCTCTTTTCCTTTTTATATATTAAATTCATTTGCCTATTAATTATTCTTTATGGTATTAGCAAAGAGCATGTTTGACTTTTAAGGCCAAGGTTTTGCTGTTTAATCTGGGAGGGACCTGTAGTCAGGAATTTCATGTGATCAATTATTGGGCTGTACTTTATGATGGCTGGTGTCACCAAGTCTGTGGGGAAAAAATAGATGTGTAGGGGAAAGACCCCCCTCAAACTACAGAAATATGATACAGTAGAACCTCAGAGTTACGAACACCTGAGTTACAACAACAACAACAAAAAGGCAAATACAGTACAGTACTTTGTTAAATGTAAACTACTAAAAAAATAAAGGGAAAGATTTCACAAGGTAAGGAAACTCTTTGTGCTTATTTCATTTAAATTACGACGATTAAAAGCATTTTTCTTCTGCATAGTAAAGTTTCAAAGCTGTTCTAAGTCAATGTTTCAGTTGTAAACTTTTGAAAGAACAACCATAACATTTTAGTGTTCGTAACTCTGAGGTTCTACTGTAAAAACAAGACTGAGTGATTGATAAGGGGTGCCTAAGATTTAGTTATGTTCTTTGATTGCGGAGGATCTTGTTATTGCAGATGTTTTCTGTAATGGCTAAAATAAGGATCCAATGAAAGATGTTTATGTTAACTCAGTAAGAATTACTGGTTGTCACAGCTATCAGTAATAATGACTTGATTATAAACTCCCTTTATTTTATCAATCATGTAACCCAAAGATAAAGGAAATTCCAGAAGTAATTAGGTAAAAAGAAAACATCAAAATAGGACACAGTGGAAATTAATTGTGGGAAAGCATTTTTCCCTCCAAAAAGGGGTTTCTTTGTCTCAGACCCTATAAAGAGACAGAGGGGTTTTGGAAATTAGATGGAGAGTGCAAAACTGTCAGCATCTCACCAGTTACAGAGGTGAGAGAGACAGAGGCCAGCTCCTTCCCTCACATCCCACAGTAATATATCTATTCTTTCTGTATAATCTGTACTAATCTTGGATTGATAATCTTTGATTACATAATACTAAAATAAACGAAGGGGGGGGTAGCTCCCTTTTATGGACACCCAGCAAGCCAGTAGCTATAAAATCCCTCTTAATACCTGTTCTGTAATTGCTCTACCTGTAAAGGGTTAAAAAGTCTCACTGCTATGCACAGGTAAAAGGAAGTGAGTGGGCACCTGGCCAAAAGAGCCAATGGGAAGGCTAGAACTTTGTAAAATTGAAAAAAAGACTCCCCTTTTGTCTGTCTGTTCTCCTGGGGAGAGGCAGAGAGGGCAGCAGCTATGCTGTAAGAAGCTTGAGCCAGGTATGAAAAAATCATCTGTATCATACCTACAAACTACTCATTTAAAACCCCAGATATGTAAGTAGATCAGGAAATGTCTAGGAATACGCAATTAGGTTTATCCCTTTTATTTCATTATGGCTTGTGGCGTCCTCTGTGCTAACCCCAGGTGCTTCTGTTTTGCTTGTAACCTTTAAGCTGGATCTCAAGAAAGCTATGCTTGGTGCTTAATCCTTGTCGTTGCTCTTTTAAAATCTAGCAATAGCCTGAGTTCCCAGCTGTATTTTCTCTCTCTTTTTATTAATAAGATTTACCTTTTTTAAGAACAGAATTGGATTTTTGTGTCTTAAGAGGTTTGGGCATATGTTGATTAATTAGCTGGTGGCAACAGCTGATTTCCTTTTATCCCCCTTCTTCTTCTTTCTCAGTTCTTCCCCGGGGGGAGGGGAGGGTAGAGGGCTTGAGGGTACCCCACAGGAAGGAATTCCCACGTGTGCCTTCCTGGGCTCTCAAAGGGGTTCTGCACTTGGGTGGTGGCAGCATCTACCAAATCCAAGGTCAGAGAACAGCTGTAACCTTGAGAGTTTAATACAAGCCTGGAGTGGCCCCCACCTTCTGCACTCGAAGTGCCAGAGTGGAGAATTAGCCTTGACAAATACCATTTAAACCTGTTGTTTAACAATCAAATTATTAAAATCAAACACGCAACAGTGTACACTGTTGCAGAGAATGGGGCACTGTAGGACAGCTTGGAGGGCTGTTAGGGTTGCCAGAGGTCATGCAGTGTCTACACTCGCACTATGTCGACTTCAGTAGGTCGACCATGCCTCTATGCCGTTCGGGAAGGTGGTTTTACTGTGTCGCTGTGAAAAGGCACTTACATTGGCCAGGGGACAAATTGAGTGTTAGACCATACATGTAGACACACACATCAACCTAACTTTGTAGTGTAGACCAAGCTTTACGTCCCATTAAGTTTCAGTGAGAATTAGACTCCTAAATGCTTCAGTCACTTTTGAAGAGAAGACTTAGGCCTTGCAATGTTGAGCTGAACAATGCCTAAATAACTTTAAAAATCTGGTTTTTAAGACCTCGGCCTTACTGTGGATGGCTCCACGTCGGCAGTCAAATAAAGGAACAAAGTGTTAGTATACACAGAGAACACTATCATTGATTTATCACCTCAAACACTGTTTTCAGTTATGGTCACACAATCTCAAAAATATAAAGCAGACAGAGGGGTTCTGAGCCAGTTAAAGAATGACTTCTACAAGATTTGCACGCGAAAGGCCAGACACTGTTTCATTTAGAGAGGAAATGAATAAGGAAGACATGAAGAGGTACAGCAATTACTGATATACAGAAAGTAAATTGTATCTTATTCATCCTCCCTCATAATGCAAGAGAAGGTTCAATAATATAAAAACAACAAATATAGGTTCAAATAATATACAAAGGTTCAAATAATATAAAGACAACAAATTTTTAAAAGAACAAAAGGAAATATCTTATAGCAGTCAGTTCCCCAAGTTGATTATGTATTGTGTATAGTATTGAGGGCAGGTGCATGGAATTACTGATACCAACAAAACGATGCGGAATTTTTTCTTGAGAACTATGAAATAGTTGAGTAGAACCCTCTCCCTTGATGCTGAGGTGGCACTTACTATACAGCTCCTCACTCAAGGAGAGTCTCTACTTCCTGCTGGAGGATCTCCTTGGGAGAGTGGCCCCTGAGGATGGGCCTGGAGGGGGTTTTGGAGGAGGCAGAGAATGGCTACACCTCTGAGTTTCTAAGTGGATATTTGGTACCCACTTGTCCTTTGTTATAGCATTCCAGTTGTGGGCAAAGTAAGGTAGATGGATGCCAAAAGAGGAGTTTGGAAACAGATGGTGATGGCGTCACTGTCAGGTTGCATCTCTCAAGTGTCCTGTCAAAGGGAATCTTTAGACGTGAATGAGGTTGGGTGACTGTCATTGAGGTGGATGGAGCTGCACACCTTGGCCCGCACCCTTTGATGCTTGTGTGGCGAATCAGATGGTTGCTGGTGATAGAAAGGCTGGGGAAGAGGCCTTGGCTTATGCATGCCTGTTTGTGTTGCCTTCCTCTTCAGGGCCAGGATATAAATGCCCAGAGACCAGATGGCTCTCCTGGAGACATTTAATGAGTGCAAAGACTGTTTTCTCATTAAAGAGATTGGTTTCATCAACGGGCAAGTCCTCAATGGTGCTGCTCACAGTTCAACAGGCTCTGTGATATGCCCCCAGTTTATCAACGGTCTCTTGGAGGAACCCCTTCACCTCTGCAAGTATCCAAGCAGTGTTTTCAAAACAGAGTAGGATTGATTAGTCAACTGGAACACAGCACTGGAAATCCTTAGGTTAGCACAGAGAAATAAAGGTTAATGCACAGTCAAACCAGATCAATTCACCAGCCAAGCAGTAATGAACTCCATTTTCAGGCTCTGTCTCTGAATTTCTTATTCAGTCCCAGTAGACAGCAGCCTGCTTCTTCCAGAAATCCACCCCCACCTGAAACCTTAGTCCTTTGCTCTCAAGCCGGGGGTCTCTGCTAAGCTTCCTCCTCCTCCCTCTGGGTCCTTGTTTCTTAGGCGTCAATGTTCTAGTGATTGGGGTTTTCCATTGTCTTCTCGGGTTTTCCACTGATATGGGTCTGCTAGTCTTTTTAATGACCCAGTCAGTCTTCTCAGATAGACCTGGGGTTTTTATAACATACTGCTTCCACAAACCCAATCTTCCTATCTCCACAGCATCTTAGTTGTAGGAGATCAGCAAGCAGCAACAATTTCCAAAGGAGGGAGGCTAAGGAGCTGATAGAGGATTGCTCAACCAATGCAAGCAATCCAATCTAGCTTTGACACTGAAAAGGGAGTGCTGAATAATAGGTATACATTCAACGTCATATAGCCATCTCACAATTTCTGAATATTGTAACATTCTAAGACAAGCTATTATAGTGCTCACAAAAAGTATCTGGATCCTTACCTGGACTGAAGTTTAAATGCAGTTATATATTTTCTGTTTATAATAAATAAAAAGTATCCATCCAGAGACTAAGCACCCTGCCAATTATTTAAAATTATGAAGACAAAGCACAATAAAAATAGTTCACACCTACCTAGCAGCAGCAAATCAAATACTAAGGCATCATGTCAGCCTATTTAAGCAATATTTGAACTGACTTTTCTTACCCTTTGGACTTCTCTCCAACTGCAGTGAATACCTAGGAGAATCTTAAAGTTCCTTCGCCAAATCCAAGTATACATTAACAACTCTCTATGATCAATTAATGTAGTGTGGCCACACTAGGTACACTGTTGTGTTAGAAGACTAGCAGCATAGGATTCAAATGGAAGTCAAACACTAGCTTTGGCAAGAACCTGAAGTAGGATGAGGATGAAAATTCTGGCTTTTTCAGGGTCTGGAGCTGCACTGCAAACATACTAGACTGCATCGGAGATATTTTAATTGTCATGGTGGGAATCTGGATGGGAGAAACATACACCTGCATCCCTACGCCCTGTTTAAGGTGTTTTAAGCAATAGTCCACAACAGCAGAGACTCCCAGATAGATCAAACAATATGTAACATTTTGCCAAAGATGTTCATAATCTAGTGACTATTGAAGGTTGGATTTGAAAACTTTTATTCTTATCCTAGCAAAGGAGCAAGTGCCCAAGGTCATGAGAGTTAACATATGTTAGTATTGTAATCTAGGTTTGTGGACCAAAAACAGTAAGATACTCTGGACTCTACAGTAACTCTTTCTAACTCTGATAATCATGAAACCTTTGTAAACTCCAGGATAGACCTGAAATTAATCTGAGTCCAAATTGTTCAAAGAGGGAACAGGAAGCCTGAAACATAGGTCAGCCCTTGGCAAAACTGAGCTCCAGTGAGCCAGTCTTTCAAGTAGGTGGGTTCTTGAAGACCTTGACAATGGAACTTAATAGCAAGTGATGCCAGACTCTTAGTCAACAGCTGGAGAGTCACTACTGACCCAAACAGAAGCAGTTTATACTGGGAATGGTCATTGTTCTATCTGAACTAAAGGTACATACTTGTGGCCACGGTGGAGAAATGTGAAACCTCCCAAAGTTTGAGAGTTCTGAACCAATCCTGACAAACAAGGAAAAGATTATAGCTGTTACTTTGAAAAAAGTTGCTGAGCTCTCACTGCACTAAAATTGGTTGACTCTGCTTTCTTTTGTGCATAAGGGGGAAGAAACCTATTCTTGTGAAGTTCTCCAAAACCTGGTTCTATTGTTCCGAATTGTAGGAAGAACACTTTCCCTCAGTTTGAGAGTCATCCTTGAAATGGACGGGAAACAGTAGGGTGAGGAAGCAGCATAGATTTAAATTGGAAGGGATTGGCATCTCTAGCACCTGTAAAACTAAATTTAGAAGTAATAATATACCAAATCTGGAGAGGGAAAGGAAAGCAGTCCCCTAAGAGATGGACCATGGAGGCCAAACTGGAATCAAGGAACAATACCAAGCTCCCTCTCAACATACCTAAGTTATTGCTTTGATAGAAGCTGTGGCTGGAACCAAGGCAGTTGAAGAGAGTACTGGTGGGGATATGATTTTATTGCTGGATCACTGGGACAGTTTTTTGCTTTTTGTGTCTGATACCCCAAGTAAGCCAGTTGGGGTGACTAACAAGGGTATTTGGTGTACAGTCCGATCCTAAAGGAAGAAAATCTTTAATTGGGGGGATAGGCTGGGTGTTAAGCTACAGTCCTAGTCACCTTGTGGTTTCCCAGAGCATTGTTCTGTCAACAATAAAGAAGTCAAGATCATCAAACAGAAGGTTAAGCAGTTTATTCTGAACTTCTTATAGTAAACTGAAGATTTTAAGTGGTGACAGTGATGAGACAGTCTTTCTGGTGAGATCAAAAGCCCCCTGTTCAAATATGCGAAGAGACTCCAGCGCTGAAAATAGAATTTTATTTTTCAGCCTGGACTATAGAAGTACGGCCCAGAGATTTTGAGGACCCATTTTGGTCTAGTGGAAGTTGTTTGGAGCCTCTTCATATTTTCTGGGACTTGAGTAGAGGACAAGCAAATGGACATCCCTTGAAGGAATGGCCTTGTGCCCAGTGGTGTACGTGCTAGTCAGGAATATTTCTGGCTACATGAGGCATACCTCTTAAAACTGCATTTCTTTTCAGAGTCTGCCATCCAGAGACCTGAAAAGAGAGAAAAATAATCTGAAAGTTAAACACGAGAGCGGCCAGAAATCCAACCACCACTAATAAAAAGATTTAACCGACCAATATACCTAATACTAATCTAAATTTGCTAGTCTAACATTCAGCAGCAAAATGTGTTACTTTTTGTAGAGAAAAAAAGGAAGGAAAAACCCTGCCATAGCTAGTAGAAAAAGGAATTCCTGGAAGCTCTCATTTGATGTCTCTTAACATGGCTCATCATATCATGGGAAATTACTTAAAACTCAAGTGTTTCTGTCACCACGTGGTGGCAAGGAAGAACGATATCCATTTATCTGCACAAATAAGACAAAGAGAAAAAACTCAGCAGGACCACAAATTACATGCTTAGTTTAATAGACCAATCATTTCCCATCTGAGGTCAAAAGATTTTGGACCGGAGCCAGTTTAATCACCTCCAACGTGAATTTCAGTATTTCAGTTTTCAAGCTTATTTTTAAAAGCTTAGGCTCTGTCTACACTACAGATCTTAAAGCAGCTATGCCACTGTAAGGTCTCCCGTATAGCTGCTGTATGCCGACAGGACAGAGCTTTCCTGTTAGCATAAGTAAACCATCCCCAATGAGCGGCAGTAGTATGTCAGCGGGAGAGCATCTCCCGCCAACGTAACGCTGTCCACACCGGCGCTTCCGTCAGTGAAACGTATGTTGGTCAAGGGTGTGTTTTTTCACACCCGACTGACAGAAGTGCTAGTGTAGATATAGCCTTATCTGCTATCTATTTCTATTAGATAGTTTCATTTTGGAAATATTTGTGCAAACTCCCTATTTCATTTATACACACACACTACTGATCACTTTTACAATGTAAGTGTCATAAAAGGAAATTGTTGTTTCCATTATTTTCAGCAAGGGGATAAAGTCATCTCATGTTAATGGTTTTAGTTTGACAAAAGAAGCAAATTTTTTATTACGCTAACTTCACACAGGAACTACTCAGGTATTATAAAGACAAACAATGAGTCTCTTTCCTTAGGCTATGTCTACACTTAAAATGCTACGGTGTGCTGCTTAGCACTTCAGTGTGGACACTTACTATAGCAACAGGAGGGGTTCTCCCATTGCTCTAGTAAATCCACCTCCCTGAGAAGCATGGAGCTAGATTAACAGAAGAATTCTTCTGTTGAGCTAGTGCTGTCTACACAGAGACTTGGGTTGGCTAAGCTACGTTGCCCAGGGGTGTGGATTTTTCACACCCTGAGCGACGAAGCTGGGTCGATCTAATTTTTTAGTGTAGACCAGCCCTTAGAAACTGAAGAAATAGCAAACAGTAAGATACAATTCACAACCACCCTTGTATTAGACCAGAATTGTGATATAATGCAACAGAAAAATTTACCGGCAACCCCTGTGGGAGCATTTCTGCTGACTGCATTCAGAGAGGAATTCACCATTGCTGTACTAAAAGCAGCTTAGATTCTTTGGAGTGACATGAGATGTCCCTGTGCTGAAATCGACAACTCGGGGTTTTAAACTGAGGGAGTTCCTGGACACATCTGTATATAAGAGTAGGAACCCAAGAGCAGGATTCTAACAGGTATCATTTGATACCCCAGCAAAAAAAAAAAAACCCAAAACCACCAACATTAATGCTGGCAATAACATTACAATATTGTGACTATAAAAATTGAGTCAATTTTACAAATAGAGCATTTTCGAAGTGTTTTGTGTGTCTTAAGAATACACCACTTATCTCTTTGCAACCCAAGCCTAACAAGCAAAGATTAATTCAGGTGTCTGTAAGGGATCACTAACCTTCTCGCCCTTATTGCTTCCCGGCTGCCTGGAGTGGACGTAGAGCACCCCTGTGGTACTCACCTCTCACCTGACCCAGGGGAGAAGGGTGTGTGACTTTCCTATATTGTGTTTTTGGGTTTTGTTTTTGTTTGTTTGTTTTGATGGGTGGCACATTCCGGTTCTCTGCTATTGAGGCAAAGTCAGGATTGATCATAAGCATGCCTTTGAACTTTCCAATACACATGTATCTGACAGGGCTCAGGTTGGAATGTGCACCTACGCGATGTGAAAGTGAGAGAGTGCATATACACACCCTGGGGAAAGCTGATAGCTGCTCATCAGTGTGAATGCATTTCTCAGCAGCTCTCACTGTTGCTGCCTGCTCTTTCACTAGTAGCAGCATATCCATTATTAGTATTGTTAAATATTTAGGCGATGATAGCGTCCAGAGACATCCTGAAGGATCAGGTGCCCTCATTATGCTCAATGCTATACGAGAGAATAGAATACCCTATGACTGGGACTAATCTTCATGATCAAAGCATTTAACAGGGTCTGGTGGCGTAGGACCTTCCTGCTCTGGGCATGACTCGTCAGTGACGTGCCTGGTCTATGCTTAAAACTTATACTGGCATAGCAATGTCAGTTAGGGTGCAATATTTTTACCAACACAGCTACGCTAGTATAAGCCCTAGCATAGATATGCTTTTATGGCTGGTATAAAGTACTTTTGCTGGTATGTCTTATGTTTCTCATTGAACTGTTGTAAGCCAAGACAGCAGAAGCAATTTTATGCCAGTATAAGCTGCAGCTACACTAGGAGGGTTTGCCAGTACAGTTATACTGGTATAGCACTACCAGCAAAACGTTTCTAGTGTAGACAAGGCTGTGGAGAGAGAAGAATGAAATTGATCACTATTAAGACTGGCTGGTGGTGACCAGGCAAGTGTGTTTTTGAACATGTTCAATAACTTAAAATACGAACTTTGTGACTTGGTCCTAAAAATTTAAGTCAAACAAAATCCATATTAGTAGAGTCACAGCCTTCTCAGGGGCTGGCACAGGATTGGGCTGAATTCCCACAGGAACTATGAACCACCACAAAAATCATCACCTCACTTTCCACATGCTAAGCATACTCTGACCTTGCTTTTACCAATATAAATACAGTGCAGTATACAGAGTTTTTTTTAATAAACCAACACCAACAAAACTAGTTTGTACACAAACTCTCCTCCTGGGGAGAGGGTAAAGGGAAAAGAGTGAACCACATGTGACTGATGTTTCGTCACGCTGCTCAGGTGAACTACTGGAAGGTGTTCAGATATTACAGTGATGAGAGATTACAGTGTCAAAACTTATAGAATAAAGTATGTATGCTCTATTTCACAACGGTTGGCATTAAAAGAAAGTGAAAATTCCAGCTTCAAGAACAAACATCACATTACACATTTCCATGAGTCAACCAGACATCTTGGAAAGTGTGGAGGGTTCAAATCAGGAGAATAAATCCTGCCTAACACACACTTATCTGACCTGTAGCCCTATCTGACATCCTGTTTCTGCTTGGCTGCACTGATCAGATGAACTGAAGTGGCCAAACCTAGGTCAAGGTTAATTAAGCTTTAGAAATAGACATTGCCTGCCCTGGCGACCAGCTTTATTACTCCTATTGGCTACCAGCAGTTTTCAGTCCAAAAAAAAGCTCTCTTCAGACTTTACAGCTCTTTTCATCCGGTTCAATAATTACCAGCTCATGCTAGCTCGACAGGAGATGCCTGCAAAATTCTGATTCCAGTAAGAAGAGGCTATCCTGAATCCTTTTTCACTATAAACATACATATCAGTTTAACTGAAGTGTAATATCACTGCTCAAGAGGTCATAATCAATACTTTAAAGCATGATGTAATTGGAGGGCAGTATTGCATTGTCATGAGGTCATAGACGTGAAGTATGAAAAACAAGAACCTTAACCGCATTTCAATCAACAGAACTGCAGTATACAAGTGAACAAGACAATGACATCATGATTGACCAAGTTAAACCACCACAATACCACCACTCACTATTTTTCAGTCTTGAAATCAAAGTTTAAATCAAAATGGTATGTCCTGTTTTACCAACACTCTTTAAAAAGCCCCACATAGCACACATGCATGCCCCTTGATGTGTTGGAGACATTTTCATAGTATTTATATCTATTTTGCATAATTTTCTTCCTTTGGACACTTGTCATTTATGGTTTAAAAAAAAAAAGATTTAAACCCAGATTGTAAAGGATGAACGAAACAGGTTGTGCATCATCAGGTCAAGCCATGCTCCACTTCCTCACCACTGAAGGAATTTCATATGGCAGTCTCACGCCCAGCTGCTACAGGCCAAAAATCAAGGAGCAATTTAATGAATTACACTGCCACCAGATAAATGCTAATACTTGGCACCTCTGCAAAACTTTTCCATCCAAGTATATCAACATGCATTGCAATCACCAGTTGACCTTCAATACACCTGGGGATACTATCCCCTATTTTGTTGATCATCACTTTCTATACAGCAGGGTGGACCGATTTTAATCAAAGTGATTTAAATCACTTATTTTAAATCAAGATTTAAATCACTGGGCAGGAAACCTTAATTTAAATAATCAATTTTAATGATGTTTGTATTTATACTGTTTAGTTATTTTCTTAAAGGTTGCATTCATTGGTGGTAACCATTAAAACGTGATTTGTAACTAAACGTGATGCTTCTTTTTGCTAACGAGGAGGACACACTATATCTATAAATGTTTATTTAAGCAGTTATATAGCTTAATTTACATTCATTCAGATTCTTAATACAACATATTTTTATTATGTTAGAAAATTGTGAATGACATTTTTTTCCTAAATGGGTTTTTTGTGTGTGTTTCTGTGATTTCAGTCAAGTTCTAGTTGGATGGAAATTCAAATTCAATTAAAATACATAAAAAAGCATTTTTAATTAAATAAAACTATGTTAAATGTATTGGATATACAAGACAAGTTTAGCAAGACATGTTTTGCATTTAAAACTAACTGATTGGTTAGACAACGTAATTATTTATCTGCAGTTAGAGAACGGATTGTTTCTGGTCACCATGTCCTTCAAGATTTTAAAACTAGTAGATCTCTGTGACATTCTATACCTTGGGGGAGCACCCTGTAACCCCCATATTCCTCATTTATATATAATTGTGATCTTGCATATATAGCAGACCATGTAAGGTATTAGGGGAAAGGTTATGATCTGGTGAAAGTCACTGTTCTATCTAAATATGTATATTATTAGTGCATATGAAGTTATGAGATTGTGGTGTTTGGTTGTCAGTAAAACATGCTGTAAATTGGGGAATTGGCCAGATATTAGCTCCCCAGAGACAACAGCAAGGAAAGTAACCAATGCCCAGGCGGGTGTGAAACAACCAACAACAGCCATTGTCCAACAAGGAAGTTACAATTAATGACTTACCTGCGTAACAAGGCCACACCAAGGGAATTGCTCAACCTTGCCTGGGGACTAAGCAATGCCCATCAGACATGCCTGGACTTGTGTCCTCCAAGCACATGGACTAAGGGTATTAAACAGAACACAGGGTCACATGCTTGGCCTTTTCTTCCTCTCCCACCTATGCTGCAAGCAACAAGGACACTCAGAAGACTGAAGACTCCAACAGAGGAGATTGGCCCAGGTTTCAAGAGTGAAACCTGTGTATTATGAACTGCAATATCCAGTGGAGTGAGAAAAACTGCTTAATCTAGATGTTGCCCAGTCTTATAGGTTGAGAGCTTAGACTGTGTGCTTATATTTTATTTTATTTTGGTAACCACTCTGACTTTTTGCCTATCACTTCTAATCCCTTAAAAATTATCTTTTGTAGTCAATAAATTTGTTTAACTGTTTCTTTACCAGTGAGTTTGCCTGAAGTGTTGGTAAATGTGCTCAGGTTTACAAAGGCTGCTGTATGTCCACTTTCCACTGATGAAGTGGTGAACCAATTAATAAACTTGCATTGCTCAAGAAAGGGTCTCAAGCAGTGCAAGATGGTATATTCCTGAGGTACAAGGCTGGGAGGGATCTGGCTGGTGCCTTGCTCTGTGTGATTCATAGAACTGGAAGGGACCTCGAGAGGTCATCTAGTCCAGTCCCCTGCACTCAAGGCAGGACTAAGTATCTTCTAGACCATCCCTGACAGGTGTTTGTCATGAGTGCTCTGGGAGCATTTACACAATCTAGCTGGGTGTAGGGCTCCACATGCGGTTGTACTGAGTGATAACAGCACCTGAAGGAGTTTGCTGTTTGTCACTAGCAAAGCATTGTGAGAGACAGCCCAGGCTGGAGAGTTAAGGGGGCACAGCGGTCCCACAGTCCCAGGCTGCACCCTGGGAATCCCGTCACAATCTCATCCTCTCACCCCTAATTTTTATTCATGCTTTCCTGCTTTAATTCCCAATTGGTTTCTTATCTTTGAATGATATAGCCACTGAATTTAACTAGCTGAATAAAATGAAATGAAGAACGTATCCTCTGTGCACCTGGAGAACAGGCTACTGCTGTCAAAAGCTAGGTTGCCATTTCAACCAGCTCTGGCTTCAGGAGCTTAGCCAGTGGCTTCAACTAGTCCAGTGGTCTGACTGGACCACTTTTTTTAAAAAAAGTGATAGCAAATATGTACTGCTTAATATTATTTAATTTAAATTATTTTAATAGATTAAGTTTAGGCCTGAACATAAGTTGTCCATTTCAAGATTAATTTTAAATATTTTAAAGAGATCTCTAATTTAAAATTTAAAAAATCTCATTTAAATAAAAAATATTTTTTTTTAAGAAAGTAATTGCTTTTATCCACACTGCTACAGGTGTCTAAAGTAATGTGGAGAACAAAAGGACAGTCTATTAGATACAACATAAGAGACTGAAGGAAGAAAGGAGATGGGAAAGCAGAAGTTTATGAGGTGCTTTGGTTTAAAAACAAGTTGTTTGTTTTCAGGAATTTTTGTATTGTTGGTTTTAATTGTTTTGGCCACAAACCTGCTAAACAATTTGCCAACCATTTAATAGAGAATAAGGAGTTCAAATATGACTCTAGCTATAGATTTTTGATATAGCTATAGATATTTACCAAGTGTAAGAGTAAAAAAGTTTTTCATGAAATGTTTTACAGTCCTAATAGAAAAAGGTTAACAAATTTCTTCCTGCAACGTTTGCGACTTAAATAATGAAAGCATTGTGCTTCCAAGAGTAAAACTAACTAGAAACAAGTGAATAATTTTATTTGTTCATGTGGAACGAAATGCAAGATGTACATTCACTTAAATAGCAAAAAGTGAATTTGATATTTAAAATTCTGTTTTATAAGTCAAGTTGTTAGCAGCAGCACAGGCATGGTCATTTGTTAAATTATCTGATTCAATGTGACCAGTGTAATTCTGCATAAAGTTGTTGGATATGGTGTGCAAGCTTCACATATATGTAAAGAAATGTATATTATGCTAGCCATATTTTTTAAATTCTCAAAAATTTAAGTAGTACTCTTGACAACTCAATTTTCCCCTCCACAGAAAAATAATAGCGCCAGTAGAGGGCACCAAACCACCAACTTTATAAAGCAAGTATATAAGCTAATAATAGATTCATTTTCTGCAGGTCTGGGGAAAGAAGAGACTAAAAGCCCAGTCATGCAAGCCCACATGAATGCTCTTCTAATGCAGTCAAAACTAGCTTCATACCAGGGGCCTGAACCTGAGAGGTGCCAAACACAATAGCAGCATACAACTTTTAAAAGACGTACGCTGTGCTGTATTTTGACAGCATCTGAAACAATTATGACCCAATCAAAATCCTCAGTAAATCAGAGCTACAAACACTTTCTGTACCAAACAAAATTGTGAGGAATCCATTTCAATTCCAAGCCCATTGCATTCTAGTTGATTAACTGGTTGTGATTTCTGACACAGAAACAAGCATTATTATCATTAGCAGTTCAGTTCTCACCCGTTCTTGGGAAGATCCGTATTTTAACCATTTTCAAGATTGAAAAATCTGAGCTGCTCTCATTTCTATGCCACAGTAACAGTCCACCATCTGTTTTGTTTGTCAGGGTACCTCCCTCCCTCCTGAGCACTGATTGGCTAAATAATTAAGCTAAAAAGCTGATCATATAAGGATTGGTCCTCAGGTGAGTATTCAGTGATCTGAGGTTAAAAGAGTAATGGATACCTTACTTTAACACAATCCATTTCAAAGCAAATCCACCTGTCTTCTCTGGCTCATTTATGTCAGGCCAAGACTG
The DNA here is from genome assembly GCF_002925995.2 of Terrapene triunguis. NCBI lineage: Eukaryota > Metazoa > Chordata > Testudines > Emydidae > Terrapene > Terrapene triunguis. The sequence continues at coordinate 3,537,396 of NW_020697743.1, read as the reverse complement.
AAAGGACACCAGGATATAGGTCACTGAATGCAGCCCTAAAACATTCAGTAGTGCTCTCTCTCTCGCGCGCTACACTCGTCTCAAGTGTTTGAGGGCAGTCTTCGGGGCAGGGACTGTCTTATTATCTGTGTTTCCCCAGCAAAATAGGTCCCTGGGACTTCAGGCACCATCATAACACAAGTATTTACTCTCTACCACCTTGAGCCTCATACCCTACAATACAGGAAGTGTGTTAGTGTCAAGTACAGGCAAGTGGGTACATACTTCATTTACAAGTCAGAGGACAGCAGAAATAAGGAAACACACACCAAGACGCTCTAGCCTTATTTTAAAGAGGTTTCTTCTAATAACCATTTACTTTGTAGCACAAAGTAAATGGTCTGGAGGTTCTCACACACCAGACTTCAGTGAATAGTTTGGGGTTTGTGAACAGGATCAAGGTGCTCCACCAAGATTTAAAATAAATGTTCATTCCATAAAATCCTCTTAATTGAGACACTTATTACATATCTTCTCCCAATTAAGAGAAGATGCCATTTTTATAAAACTGAAAGTCCTTAAAATATACTAATTAATAAAAACACAAGACAATCCATTTTAATTCATTCCATCAGAAAATCTAATAGCTCCCTGCAAAAAAGAAAAACCTTCAGGAAAACCTAATGAATACACCAGATAATAAGCATGGAGAGTGCCTTTAATAAAGGATTTTTCTGGAAAGCTTAAGGGAGGTCAGCCATGGATTTAAATGTGGTGATTGGAGTTAATGGTCTGTATTTACACCCACAACTGAACCTTAAGCTATCAGAAAACTGGAGTTTAGACTGGGTAATCGTTTAACCACTTTATACTGACTGAACAAGTCCCTATTTAGAACTTTAGGGTATGACTACACTGCCATTAAAAAAAAACCATGCCACCATGTCTCAGAGCCCAGGTCAGCTGACTGGGCTCACAGGGCTATAAATCTACAGTGTAGATGTTTGAGATCAGGCTAGAGCCCAGGCTCTGAGACCTTGCAAGGAGGGAGGTTCTCAGAGCCTGGGGTCCAGCCTGACCCTGAACATCTACACTGCAATTTCATAGCCCCGCAGCCCCAGACCAGCCACCACCATGTCGCAGATCTTTTATTGCTGTGTAAACATACCCTTAGCTAGTACTATTCCAATTAAGCAGAAATCATTAACACTGATTCCCCTGAAATGTCTCAGGGATAGCCTGTCATCTGTACAGTAATGTGAATAAAGTCCAACAAGCTATACCCTAAAAAGATGAATAAACCTACCCCAGTTTCTCCAGTATTTGAGTTTCCATCCAATTTAAGCCCTGGGTCTCCTCATCTGAAAAAAATTTACAAATAATATTCCAAAATCGGTCTTAAGTTCTCTTCACTAAAAGGGAAAAGAGGACAGGAGATGATACTCAAAATGTTTAAATCTCCACATACAACCCTTAACATCAACATACATCTCTTACCATGTCATAGAAAGGCCGGAAAGTGAAGTCCCAGGCCCCCTCTGAACACTTTAATTAATGTGCCTTCACATGCACATAAAGAGATAATTTCATAATTTCAAGTGTGGCGGAAACTTTAAGAATATTCTCCCATAAAACACAATTAATTTTGAACCTGGTGCAAAAGCAGACCACACTTGTTGCCTGAAGAAGCGTGTTTAAAACTAGAACAAAGATGCTTTTCACAATTACTTTAGGGAGGACTTAAGTGCCTGAGGCAGATTATTGATTTCTTCCTAGTACTGTGTATTAGATGAAATTCACACTATAGGGGCACTCTATTGACATAAATGTACTTTGTCTATTTCCTAATGAGACCAGAAATAACTTGCATAGCAGCACAACTCTTAACGTACACTTAAGAGGCAAGCGGAAGGTGGGAATATGAAAACATCTGGAAAATAAATTTGTATTCAAAGCTTTAGACCTTAGAGTGTTCTTCACTCTTGGGAATCTCTCAGTTCTTCACTCAATATTGCAGGATTTTCTTTTTTTAGAGAGACACCATCATTAACTTACATACATTTCTTGTTTGATGGACAGCAGAATAAAATCATTAAGATAATAGGTAGAAACTTTTCACTAATATCTCAACAGCACTACTGTTACACGATGGTTGGCCAAGATTTTAGAAAACTGGTAAAGTTAGGCTCGTAGGCTAGTATTTTTAAGGGGCCTCAGGAAGTTGGGTGCGTAAACTCCTTTGGATATCCCAAGCAAGAGCCCATAATTAGATAGCTCATAAGTGGCCTGATTTGTTATGGGTGCTGAAAACCCAACAGCTCCTGTTGACTTCAATAAATGTTGTAGTAAAATGGCTAAGTAGTCACTGCCATGTAACTAGGTCTTAATATGGCTTCCTGAGTAACTGCTTCCATGCCATGTTTCAGACTAGCCCAATTTGAAATATTGGCAATATTTACTATTTTAGACAAGTTAAAACATCCAACTTACATAAGAACATAATTTCCAAACTGGGTCAGACCAAAGGTCCATCTAGCCCAGTATCCTGTCTTCTGGCCAATGCCAGGTGCTTCAGAGGGAATAAACAGAACAGGCAATCATCAAGTGATCCATCCCCTGTAGCCCATTCCCAGCTTCTGGCAAACAGAGGCTAGGGACACTTCAGAGCATGGTTTTGCATCCCTGCCCATCCTGGCTAATAGCCACTGATGGACCCATCCTCCGTGAGTTTATCTAGCACACTTCATGCTACTCTATGTTCTGTTGCCAATTCAGAAACAGTCAAACATCAGAAACCCTACAGAGGTATATTTTTATTGGATTCTTCGAACAGCTGAACCAATGTAACCTTTATTAAATAAAAGAAAATACGTATAAAACAGGCCTGATCTTCAGCCACAGGCTATTTGCAATGGTTAAGGTATTAAACCCTTAAACATAGGGTTAAAAAAAAAAACTGAGAAGACCTTAGTAGTAACATCAGCAGTCAGGTAAGACAAAACAAAGAACAAAACAGATGGTAAGAGCACATTACTTCTGTGTAAATCTCCTGAGAGACTCACTGTATGATCAGATACACAGATTTTATTAAATTTGGTTCTACTACTAAGTCAACTCCAGGTTTTACTCAATACTGCGGCTTAGCATGCTCAAGGGGCCAGATCTAGTGCAGGCTGCATTTACATCTACTTTGAATAGACTTTTCTGATTCTTAGGTTAAGGGGATATTTTAGGTTACTCCTGTGATCCTGGCAGTTAAGACTGTTTAAAGAAAGTCATAATTAGGTTTACTGAAGTTCAACATGACAGAGAAATAAAAGTGACATGGTGATGAACAAATAAGAAACGGTCACGACAGAACACGAATGGGCTGGACTAGTTTTGTAGAAAGAATTTATTTGTAGATTGAGAAAAGATAAAATTCGAATTCTTGGCTAGACACTTGACCCAAGTACTTCCGATGTCCTCACCGCAAAATATGGTGTGTTAACTATCAACATTTATAAAACACACACTTTTTCCCCCACTGAGGATATAGCCTTAAATGCTACAGTTCCAGACACTCTATTAAACTGAGCACAACTCCTCACAATAATTATTGGCACTCTATTAGGCACTGCGTCTTTAACATACATGTGTGTGTTTTAAAGCAGCAGCTACTATGGTGACATAACACTTTTAATAATTCCTCCGACCAATCTGCAGGGGGGAGAGATTTCTATTTCCTCCACGCACTGCAGCAAGAGCTTGAAACTTCCTGGCAGCATAAAACCAATCCAGCTTTGGGCAAGTTTTGGAGCTAAATTAAGATGGTCAAATCACTGGTGGAAAATTACCAGTACAGCTTGCTCCCAAGTTTGCTGCCAAAAACCTCTATAATTCTGTCAGCACTGTGTCTTATTCCAGCCAAACCACGGCTCCAAATAAGAAACAAAATGTGTAACTGATTTATCAAAATAGGCTTTGTACTAGGCTAAGGTGCAGTAGACTGGAAACCTGGAAATCATGTGTTCAAATTCAACATTTACCCACTTGTGATTGTCCTATCTACTTCACTACTAATTGAACAAGGCCTCCTATCCCACTGAGAGGTTATACAGCTGGGAATAGAACAGCTCTCTAATATGACAGACCTAAGTCCCAGTCATTTCAGATACAATGGGTATGTCTACTCAGTGTTTTGGAGCGAGCAGGAGCAAGCCTCCCAGCCCACATTGACAGACTCTGTGTCGCACAGCTCACTCTAGTGCGCTAAAAATAACGGTAGAGTCAGCACTTTGAAGTCACAACTCAGGCTGGAGCTCAGGCTCTGAAACCCAGAGAGTAGGGTGGGCTTCAGCATCTGGAGCACTGCTTCAGAGCTCTGTCTAGAGAGCTATTTTCAGAGCACTCGCACAAGCCCCTCTAGTCTGAGTCTGCCAACCTGAGCTGGGAGGCTCACTCCAGAACTCTGTGTAGACATATCCAATGTCCCTATGAAAAAAAGTTGGTCCAACTTTAATTATCTGCTATGCTGTTTAAAATGGGGCTATTCAGGCATATAAAACCTACTGTTATGGTGTATTATGCAGCAGCATCTCCTAGTGGGCGATGCACAAATGGTAACAGGTTACTCCTGCCAACATTTGTAATTAATATCTTAGCACAGGTGCTAGTAATCTGTGCGGCAATGTTGGAAGCCCAGAGTTCCAACTCTGCTGATTCAAGAGGGTTATTTGCAAATAATTCTATTTGTTTTACCTTTAAAAAAAAAAACACTAGTAAATTACATATAGAAAGTGACAAAAAAGTTAAGGATAGAAAAATCAAATACGTTAGGACAACTAGAATAAAGCTTACTTGTTTAACTTCAATTCACTAACCACCAGCCCTCCACAACTTGCTATAAATTATGAGAGTCTGTAATTACATGAGCACATACTATTTTTTCCACAGGATCCCTGCTTCATTCAGTGGACAGGATGAATGGTGCTCAGGGAATAAATCAGGGTTGTGTAGGGAAGCAGACTGTTGTCTGTTGAACTTCTGTCTCATTTGTTGAAACGTGTGTAGCGAATGAGACCGGGGACTGCAGAAAGAGAAAGGATGGTCAGAGGATTAAAGCAATTGAATACCTACTCCTGGGGGAATTCTGCGCCAAAAAATTTAAAAATTCACCAAAAAATTAAAGATTTCTATGCACAATATTTTAAAATTCTACATATTTTATTTTTCAAAACAACACAATATAATCACTCTGTTTTCAATTATTTTGGTAATTTATTTAAACTACAATACAATGGATGGAGAATGGGAAGCAATGGAGGAAATTCCCAAACCCCCTTGCCAAATAGTAATATAGCTAGGTTTGACCCTTTATTTCTAGTTATTAGTCAACAAATATATGCAGCCATATGCTCAGTGCTACATCATAGGTAACTGAAGAGCAAGTGAGGGCTGGGGAATAAAACGCACAATTTATATTGGCTATTGACCATCTCCAGAAAGATCAGTAGCAAATAGTTCATGGAGCACATTTTAATAGGAATGTTTTTCAGTCCAAAAATTTAGACCAGTTCTAATCATGAAAGCACCATAAGCATTTATAAGGCCACACTGTCCTTTACACCCCTCTGGGCAATGTGAACGAGCCTTAAAACTTTTACACCTGTTTTATACTCCTGGGGGAATTCACAAAGACAATGGGAACAATTCAATAAGCAGGCAGAGCAGAGGGGACAGAGCCTGCCCCATGCCTACCTCTTCAGAAACACCCTGAAGCCCTGCTCCTCCACGCCGAGCGTGCTGCAATAGCGAGAGAGAGGGACAGAGTGTCTCTCTCGCGCACGACTGCCCAGCCCTCTTCCCACCCCCCACCTCTGGCGGTGATTTACGTCTCTGCCGGCTGCTCCAGGCACCCAAGCCAACCTCCCTGTGCTGCCAGGGAGGGGCGCATGACCACTCTTGCAGCTTCCCTTTGCTTTCCCATCAGAAGTCATTTTTCTGCGGGGAAGCAAAGAAATCTGCAGGGGACATGAATTCTGCGCACGTGCAGTAACGCAAAATTCCCCCAGGAATAGAATACCACTCAGAACAATTGGGTCCTATCCCTGTTTCTCCCATAGCCCTTTTACATGATGCTGGGCAATGCACTTTAGCTTTGTTTCAGTTTCCCCATCAGTAAAGTGCTATGAAAATATATGTTAAGTGTCATAGTTTCAGGGCAAATGAACCTGTTTTCCCCTGGCATGGTCCAGCAAGGACACTCACTTAAGGCTTCCAGCTCCCACCAGTTGCTTCTCTTGGGTGCAGACAAGTGTCTCTCATCCTTCTAACCAGGGATTTTCAGATTGCACAATCCCTGCTTTACACTGTGATATCCCCAGCAAGGCAGACTGCCTAAAACAGGCCAGCACTTGCATTTTACTTTCTCTCCTAAGGCTATGACCAGTGTATTGCCTAGTTATAAATTACCACAGAGCTCCTCTGAGTAAGCACATTTATTCTTAAGGTAAAAGCATGACAGAGAAAACATTAAAAAAAAAACAAAAAAAACCACCACAATAAATTCCTACACACATACTAAAAAGCTTACCAGAAGTGACCCCCAACCCCAGCCTAGGACTCAGGTAGGTTTTAGTCCTTCAAAACCCACAGCTGGGTCTTCCCCAAGGTTACGAGTTCATATTCAATTTAGATCCAGAACAAGAACAAAGGCTGGGGAGATCAGCTGTTTCTTTATACAGCTTGGGCCTTTGATCTTGGCCTTCTGTAACAGATTATCTGCAGACAAGGACCCTCTCCTCAGGGCACAGATTCTAAAAGCTGTTTTTTTTTTCATAACTAGAGTTGGATAATTTGCATTATTCTCTCCCGAGAGATTCCCCAGGAAACCCACTTATTGTCCCAAAATTCCATATTCATCTGAGACATTTTCAATACAGTCTTTTGAACTCTCAGGTCTTCCTTCGGTCACATCTCCCCACTATTGACATTACATGCAATCCTGGCCCACAATAATACATAAACTTAATGCTATATGGTCTTTCAAGATAACTGCTGGAAATTGCCCTATCGGTCACATTAAGAACTTTGAAAAATTGATCCCTGAGGTCTCATGTTTGGCAACCAATCATTAGGCACACAAGATTAGCGGAGACTTGCAAGTTTTGGTCTGAGGGCCTCAGTTCCCAGTATATGAAAGCCCTCCATATCTAGAAGTGTGCTGAGCGAATCCCATGAAAAAAAACAGTATGTAACCACCGCGCTACCAATGCATTTTATGACAAGTTGCATGATATTTGGTGTTTCTTAAGCCCCAGATCCTGGAGTCCTGCAACTACATGGAGGTTTTCAGCTTTCATTTAAAGTTTCTAGCCCTCAGGTTTGCAGAGAAAAGCTTAAACACATTACCCAATTGTACCTTAAAAACTCAAAACCCAAACGCAAATAAGAGCCCAAAACTTTTTTCAGCCAATCTCATGGTTTTTTCCAATCTTGGGATCGGCAATACTGCAGTCATGTAGCTAAAGCCTATAATGCATAAGCAGGAAGCCAAATTATGTATAATAAAAATTATTTAAAACACTTAACTTTTCTGGGCTTGACTTTGCAAGATTAAAAACTTTAAGCTAGGTTTTCTGAACATAAAAGACCTTGGTAACAAGTGAATCAAAGTTATTGTCAAGTAACAGCTTTTCCCAATGATGAAGTAAACAAGTGTTTGGTTTATCAGTGACAGAGGAAGGCAGAAAGAGTAAATGGGAATCATAAAACCCTAAGAACTTGACTTATTTACAAGTGTGCTTAGGTATAACTAATACATTATTTCATTTGATCTAGTACAGTATTGAAGTTACAGCCTAGGGTGATAATGAACATTTACAAGAAAGGAAGTATTAGGCTGCTTATACTTGAATTTGTGACAACCATGTAGTAAGCCACAGAATCATGAAATTTGAGATAAGACCTTCCATCTGAGGCTCTCAAAGCATCTTACAAACATAAAAAAACCTGTTACATCACCCATGCGATAGGCTAGTATTACCCCTATTTTAAAAGGTGATGCAGAGCAACTTGCTCAAGGTTACACAGAAAATCTGTGGCAAATCCAGGAGTAAGAGCCATGTCTCCTGTCTCCCTGTTCCATATCTTTAGTTCAAGACCATCCTTCTCATGGAATCAACTGTAGATTGACATATGAAAGCATACTAGTTCATATCTTTGACCTTCTCATCTGCACAATGCCCACTAAACCACTCAAAGCAGGGCTACTTTGAACTCCAAATTTAGAAGGAATTTGCCAATAGTCCTTTTTCTTTAAAGTATCTACCATAAAAGTGATGTCTTTCACAAATATGGGTCAAAAAAAAAAAAAAAAAAAAAAGCCTTAAAAATCAGAGATAGGATTTGCAAAGAAACCTAAGGGAGTTTGGCACCCTATTATCAAATTTAAATGGGATTTGGGTATTAAATCCCTTAGGCTCCTTTGGAAATCTCAACCTACAGAGGTCACAGGTCTGATGGCCAAGATTTACATTATTCAATCCTGTACCAGTGACCAATTTAAGATCTATTACCTCAACATCTAGAAACATTCATCACTGGAGACCTGAGTTTCATAGCTTTCCAGTTAAATACAGCACTGACTTCCAGCTCTGGTAAGTCACTAGACATCAGACCTTAGGACCATGCAATCTTGGATGGGGGGCAGGGAGAGAAGTATTTTAGGAGGGTCTTCTAAATCTATTTAAAGTCTATCCTACTACTAAGTTCGTCCTCCCTCTGCATGTATAGTTGTGTTCATAGTACTAGAGCCATCTGGCTCTTCAGGAAGACGGATTTTAAGAGTATCTTTAAAAAAAAAAACCTCTACAAAACTTAAGTGAAGCATGAAGTATTTCATTTCTGCCCATTTGATTCTGAAATTAGGTGGAACAAGCGGAAAGTCAGACAGAAGTTATTTCAGCTCCCTTCACCAAGGTAGTACGATTGTCATTTATTAGTGAGGTTGGAAACCTAAAATCTTGTTCTCTGCTACTCTGATAACCAAATAGGAGAAGCTGCCTTACATGATTTCGCACTGAGCTCAGCAAGGTGACCACCTGCTCATTCTAATGTGGACCTCCCCAGAGCCATTCATGCCTTTGTCACCTTCGCACTGAATCACAGCAATTTGCTTTTGTGGATACAGAGCCAATGTAGTTTTTATACATTTTCACAAAATGCACACTTAAATCTTAGAAATATATTTCAGCTTGCCAATATGGTATAAACTTGTGGCTTGTGATTTTCAAGAATCATATATTTATGTTTGTGGGTTATAACTTGACACACAAGACTATAATATTTGCTGTCTAAAGTGCAATGTCAATTCTACCACATGTGCAAACTGGCTATGACAAGTTAACCCAACTCTCCAAAGCAGAGTTAGAGACCACTTAATATATATATATGGAGATATACCTAACTCATAGAACTGGAAGGGACCCTGAAAGGTCATCGAGTCCAGCCCCCTGCCTTGCCTTCACTAGCAGGACCAAGTACTGATTTTTGCCCCAGCTCCCTAAGTGGCCCCCTCAAGGACTGAACTCACAACCCTGGGTTTAGGCCAATGCTCAAACCACTGAGCTATCCCTCCCCCCAACTTCTGAAGTTATGTTACTTTCCACAAGTGATATCAGCAGCTTTTCACAGTTTAATTGGTCAGAACATAGCTAGCTGTTTGTAAATAAATGTATACTCTCAGTATAAAGTGGAGTCAAACTTACTTGCTTTTACAAGTTGCTCATTAGTACACAACTCCTTCACTGAAAGACACAATGTTACTCAGTCTTACCACTACAGAGTCATGATCTACTTATTTCTCACTTCTCCATTCTTATTTTCATCTGTTTTATTTTTGGCAATTCTATCAGTGTTCATAGGCCCAGCCCCCTGCAAATGATTAAGAAAAGTTTACAGCGCACCATTATTACCCTTTACACACAAAAAGGCAACCCCAGACAAGTTAGTCAGTAAATCATGGAGTGCAATCAGCACCCCTCTTACAAGTTTTGTAAAACAGTAACACCTTCAAGAATTTATGCTCTAAAGAAAATAACCATAAATTTTGAGAACAAAGAGCAGCATTAGAACAGTTTTACTGTTCACAGGGCTCATGAGGATGGAATCATAGTCCCATCATACAAGACACTAATACAATAAGCTTTGCATGGTATGATGGAAAGGCCTCCAGCAGGGGACCTCAAAGGGCCTGATACACCCTGTCACAGCCCCTTAGTCATGTCTTTTCTAAACTCAACAATGCCAAGTTTTTTAATCTCTCTTCACATGGAAGCTGTTCCATATCCTTGATCATTTTTGTTGCCCTTCTCTGTACTTTTTCCATTTCTAATGTATCTTCTGAGATGGGAGACCAGAACTGCATGTGGTATCCAAGGTGTGAGCAGATTTATATAGTGGCATTATGATATTTACTGTCTTATTATCTATCCCTTTTCCTAAGGATCCTAACATTGTTAGCTTTTTTGACTGCTGCTTCACATTGAGCAGATGTTTTCAGATAACTATTCATGATGACTTCAAGATCTTTTTCTTGAGTGCTAACAGCTAATTTAGACCCGTAATTTATTTTGTTGAAGCTAATGCCTCAAACTTTTCTAATCTTGTAGTAATCCTATCTTTTTTTTTTATTAACCAATCACATTGTATTCTTCTCTAAATACAATCTAGTTCATTAATAAGTGAACAAAATCACTACTGGAGGCATCAGGGTTTTGGGGAGGAAAAATATTCATTTTCATATGCTATCCCAAATTAGGTATTCTAGCAAAAGTTACAGAAAGAATTTATAATATACTAGGAGAAAACATTACAATGGATTTTTTGTTGGCAATTAAAAGCCACAAATTACCAGTTATTAAAAAGGCACTTGGATTCAATTTAGATCACACTCTTGTGTAAAAACATGCATCAAAAGGAGATGAAGATTCTTAACTTCCAGTTATTAAAGAATGGTTTAAAGAACCCTCATACTTACGTCATGGAGGACAAAGTCCCTTCAAAATCATCAAGACATCAACGGAAGGCAATGCTGTGGTGCGACACCAACCACCACTAGCTGCTAAAAGCAGAACGGTGCTGGAATTTAATTGATTGCACCTATTTTAACTTCTCATTTTTACTGGCATGTTACAAGTTTTATTAAACAAAGCCTGAATTAGAGCATTATTGTCATTCAACTCTAACTAAACTTCTAACTGAAAATCTGAATATTTGTATATTTGTGCCACCGAAAGTCTCAAACAACGATCAAAGTCTTCACATTCCTTGATCATTTTGACCCAGGGACAACTGTCTCCTATTAGTTGGTAAATCAGAAGGTGAAAAACGTAATTATGCTGAAATGCTCCATAAAAATCCTTGTAACTGCAAGAAAATCCCCCCCAATCCCTTCCTAGGTTTAATATTTAGACATTTGAGTCCAGGGATTCCTTCATTCAGACTTGCATGAAGTGAAGTTATCCAAGAGCCTTACAGAGCTCCTTTGGTCAGCAGCTCTTGAAACCCACAGGATGGTGCCTGCAACAACATACAGAAGTACTATGCTCTCATCTTGCCACCTACTCTCCCCAGCATTTTGCTTTCAGAGATAAACTGAAGCAGCCACGAGAATATAGATTGTACAGTTTGTTGACCTCATTTATCTGGGGGTTGGGAAAGCTGCAGTTCAGGTTTCTGTGATTTAACTATCCTGGTCCTCCAACAATGTTGTCAAACTCCAACAAAAAAGGAAGGTTCAGAACATTAGGTTCTGCTTTGTTTACTTACACAACTTTTTTTTTTTTAATGTTTTTTTTTTAAAACTCAAGATTATCTTTAATCATGAAAGTATTAACAGGCCCCCAACAATTGATTTTCAGTTCGTCTTTAAACATTCTCCACATTTAAGTCTTAAACAGTTTCATACATTTCCTAAACTTTAAAGAATTATGCAGCTTAAGAGGCAAAACAGATTAATTATTAGATTGTAAGCACTGAGGCAGGAACTCTCTTACTATATGAATGCACAGCTTCTAACAATGGGACTTTCTTCTCAACTGGGGCTTCTGGTACTGCTGCAGATATAGCCAAAACAGAATTACAGAATGTGCATTTAAATGTGGTATTGCACCCAAGATACAAAACTTTCTCTTTATCCAACAGAAATTAAACTTTTCAGAGACAATAGGCAAATTGCAAGTTTCTTTTCTTCGTGTAATTAGATCCAGAGATGCGTGACAATGAGTACTTCAGCCTGTTTGCAGCTCAGGGGCGGAACCAGACCTGTCAGCCACTGGAAGCAGGAGAATGTCCCACACTCCAAAGCTCCCTCCAGTTGCCATCTAGCACCTCTCTTCTCCACAATAAAAGGCTGAACATTGCAAACAGCTTAGATTCATCAGCAGTCAACTAGTCACTTGTTTTACTTGGCTACTGAGTAAGAAGTTTGAAAATGTATCCAGAGTAACAATTCTTCATATAAGGACTTTCTACTTTGCTGATACAGAAAGATTTTGCATTCCTATGAAAGGAGACTATAAAATCCAGTGAGTAACAGACTTCTTTCAGCCTATGCATAGTCTCTAATTTCCAATAAAGTTTAGAAGTCAAATTTAATTACAAGAAAGCATTTAAACACTGCCCATAAATTCAGAAGTCAAGCTATTCATTAAACATTACCAAGTCTGCAGAGATACCGTATGCTTAGAAACTAGAACAGGTTAATCTAGATAGAGTAGAAGTTTATAATCTTAATTTACTTTGTCACTGTCATAACATTAGTGTTAATAGAATTCCCCTTTGTTAACTAAAATAAAAGTTTCACAGTAACGGTTTCCAAGAAATCATGGTCAATGTGAACATAAGACACTTCAATCAATTTAAACACCTTCAGTTGAAAACATATTGGTTTTACCTTCAGATAAGTGTACAACAGGTTGCCATCTGAAGTTACTATTTATTGCGCATATAGCAAGAAAATGTTCTTATCGCTATTAGTCAAATCAGAACACAGAAGAGCACACACAGCACTGAGCAGTCTAGTATGAAATGTAACTTTCACTCATCTGTTGGGCTTGCCTTGTTTCAAAACAGATAGAGTTAAAGCAGAACCACCAGCTAGGCCCGGTCTACACAAATTTTGTCAGCATAAGCCATGTATGTTAGCATGCGGGGAGGGGGGGGAAAAAAGCATACCCACATTTGTAACAAGCCTAGCCATGCAAGCAAAAGATCTCGTGTAGATGCGGTTATGCTGGAAAAGAGAGTTATTTTGCCGGAATAGCTGATTTTGTTCAGAGAGCTAGTATAAGCTACCCTCTTGCCAGTATAAACTCCATCTCCCCTGGGAGATTTTTTCCAGTATAGCTATATGGGCAATCTCTTCCTTGTGTAGACAGTTATACTGATAAGAGTGCTTATACTGGCATAGCTTATTCAATCCAATTATGGAAATAAGCTATACTAATATAAGCACCATCATATAGGAATAAATGTGTGAATTAAAAAAACAAACAAACATGTAATGTCTCTACAACAATATCAGGGTAAGAAAAAATAATAATAATCACACCTTAACCAAAAATGTTAATTTGTACAAAAAACGGTTTACTTTGTTTTCTGATCTCCAAGGTCTGGTATACACTTCAAATTTAGACTGACATGGCTATGGCATTCATGGGCATGAAAAATCCACACATCCTGAATGCCATAGCTATTCCAATCCAACCCCCATTGTAGACGCAGCTAGGCCAACAGAAGAATGCTTCTGTCGACCTAGCTACCATTGCTCGGGGAGGTGGTGTTCCTACAGTGACTGAAAAACCCTTTACAATTTAAAGGACAGCTGCTTCTACACTATGAGGTTATACTGGCATAGTTATGGCACCATAACTATGCTGCTGTAGTCCCACGGCATAGAAACGACCTAAACTACAAATCGCATTTACACCCACTGCATTAAGTTGTTTTAATTCACATAATTGGCGGTTTACCTCATATTAGCATCCTAGAATAAACAGGGCAACGTGTAGTTTTCACACATTAGCAGGTCAAAAACTGTAGGATGCCGCTAGCATTTATCTAAATCTGCTAATATATATAAAAATTACAAGCTGCCTTGTCCACACTAGGATTTTACCAGGTATTCATTATCATGAGATATATCTTTTTCCTCGTGAAAAGAAAAGTCACGGGTTAACGTACACTAGATGACTTTGGCAATCAATTAACTCAAGGAAAGTACACTATCTAGTGTAGACAAGTCCCAAGCTTAGCACACTTCTAATGACATGTTAGGGAAATAATGTAACTACTTCTAGTTAATGACATTTTGTATACTGTTCTACAGCACTATAGATTTAGTGCAGTGGATTTGTCAAGTTAATTTCTGGGGAAAATAGTAATAAGTAGTGTAAAATTTTGGTAAAGTGGGTTAAAAAACCCCAACTTAATAGCCTTGTTTTCTGAATTCTTTTTTTCACCCTGCTCTTCAAAACACCCCCCCAAAAAATCAAGACCTCCCTCTGCCTATCATTACTGATCTCACATCAAGAGGGAAAACCTAGAGCACAGCCTTTCAGTGGGTTGACCAATCAGTAAGCAGCCAACAGTTGCCTCCTGGGGATGAAGAATCTACAGTCACAGTCTCTTGCATCATCAAACATTCTGGCCTCCAAAGGGTGTCAAAAGAAAATTAAATGAGTAGCTAATACAAAGACTTGAGCACAGATGTTGTACTCAGAGCTGCTTGCCCCACATAGGTGGTGGGCAACTATATTGTACATTAGCTATACAGCCCAAATATTTGAGAATCCATATTTCACACAAACTAACAGGCAACAAACCCTCATTGGCAGACGCGTTTTGGTAGCTCCCTGATGACTTAATTGTCACATACAAAGGTGGGTGATGCACACAGAAATGTGTGATCAAGGACAAGCTATAAGTACAGTTTCAGACCCTCTTGAAAATTTGGCCCAAACATTCCAGTTTCACTTCAAGTGTAACCCCAAGCATAGCTTATTTCACTAGTTTTCCCTCAGAGATCGCCAGGTCAGGGGGAAACCATTGCAAAGTCCGCTTTGGAGAGAAACGTCACAGCTTTCCAACCAGCTGTAGATCATAAGGCACTACAATCCATAAAACCTACGAACAGAGAGGGAGATATCTGAACTCTAAGGTTGCAAACCATTCTGGCAGAAGGTAAAGATGGCCAACAAACTAGAAAACCCCTTCATGCCCTGCTTCAG
Source organism: Terrapene triunguis (assembly GCF_002925995.2). NCBI lineage: Eukaryota > Metazoa > Chordata > Testudines > Emydidae > Terrapene > Terrapene triunguis. The sequence continues at coordinate 3,522,145 of NW_020697743.1, read as the reverse complement.
TTCACTTCAATCCAGAGCTCAGATGCTAGAAGACTAATAAAGCCTGCAGAATCTTGGTTTGGTAAGATTCTATGTTTTCAAACAAAGCTTAGCACAATGGGGTCCAGATTCAGGCTTCTAGGCATTACCAGAATACAAATGAAGGGTATCTACAACTAAGTATCAGCATATTGAGGACACTGCAGCCCAGAAAATCATATTTCTCTCACACATACATTGAACAAAAGAGAATGCTGCAGAATCCAACACTACCCTCAAAACTTTTGGGAGATAAGCAGCAAACCCAGTTAAGTGTTGCTCTGTTCTCTCCTACACGACCCAACAGGAGAATTAAGAGGACCTTGTGGTCAATGGTATAGAGAATCGCTGGCAGGCACAGTACAATCAGCATGAACCCCTCTACTTCACTAGAAGTTCAATCAACAATGATATTACACTGTATTCTATACAGAAGTCTGAACACAAACTGACAAAGATTAAGAAAAATCTGACGTTGCTGAGTTGACCCAATACCACCTTCTCAATAACTTTATGTAAAATCTACAGGGAGGTTAGAGACCATAGTAATTGTGAGGTTATTAAATTCCCAAGATGTTTGTTTCAGCAATAGTTTAACCACTGTACATTGCCCTTGTGAACGGATGTATTAACAGTTCACATCACCAATGGATTGATCTCTATTCTCATTTTAGCTATGAAAGTCATAGGTTCAACCTACCAATGTTTCCCTAAAGTTCGCAAATACACCAAAAGCCCCTGTAAGTGCAACTGGGTAAAATCAAACCAATGGATTTTACTTCTCACTGAAGTCAAAACAGCCCATATCTGTTTGAACTTAACCTGTTAAATCGGACAATGCCTTACCAGTAGAACAGGTTTGAAAAACACTTATTTCTTCCCTCCTCCCACCCCCCGCTCACCCAATCTGTTGTTACAGCCTTACAGAATTCATGCGTTTAGTAGTCTACACGCATTTGTTTGTCCTCTGACTCAGGACGGGGGGGGGGGGGAGGGATTCTACTCCCTTAAAAAGAGATAATTTGAAATAACTTGAGTTTTGTAAAGCTACTAAAAAAATCCACCTCCAAATCTTCACTCACTAGAAAAACAGCCAGCATAGACTAAAGCTGAAGTTTTCAGTATTGAGTACCTACAGTTAAACACTCAAATAAAAAAGAGCCTTATTTTCAGAGGTACTGTGCACACAGATCCCACTGAACAATAAAAAAAAAAATTGACCTAAATAAAGCCCTTTGAGTTTACTTGGGAAACTAATAATCAGTTTCTAGACGATAAATATTACTTCACCTTCACTTTTGCAAGCGTTAGATGTGCATTACTGCAGTTATTTAAGATTTCTCATTAAGATACCCATTCATTAACTACAAAAGTAAATGGCACCACAGGACAACATTTGAAGTATCAGTTCAATGTACATAATCTGCTTTGAGGGAATAACCTGCAATACTGCAGTCAGATTTCAATTACAATTCTAATGCATTATAAACTCAAAGCACCGTCACAAAATGTGAAATACTATTTTGATCACAACAATGCCATGAAATTTTTCAAATTTTACCATGAAATTCTTAACCTTAATTATGCCACCCAACTCTGTAAGCCAAAGTGCACTGCAGGCCTTCCACTATTATTTAAGCAACAACTGTGCTTTACATGGACCAGCAGGAAACCATCATTCATTTTAGACCTACAGATTGTTTAATGACAAGTACAGTATGCCCTCTCTTATTCTTGCAGACACTAACACTTATTGTGAGCCCCATAGGCCATTTGTAGCCACTGATTTCTTGTGGTCTATGATACCACGCAGATACCAAGCATTGCAAAATTTAAAAACTCTCCTTGTAAAGACTGTAGGTTACAACTCCTGTGGGTCAAAACACCATTTTCACTGCCCTGCCCCAGAAGTAGAATAATTGTAAAACCACCACAACCATTGTGTCTATTTATAAGGAACGCCTTTTTCATGGCAGGACAACATCACAGGTTGATTCTCTCTCCTCTACAGCGCTAAGGAGCACTGCAAAGATACCGATACACCTGTCAGCCTTCCACAGAAAGGAAAGAGCTACCAACACAAAGCACACTCAGAACTTGTGCTCCTTTTTCCCCCAGGGCCATGACCGCATTCCATCCCCTGACACACACAAGGTACACATTTTGGGCTGGTCTATGCTTAAAACTATGGCACTATGTGAAAAATCCACATCCCAAGTGTCATGGCTATGCTGGCTGAACCCCCAGTGCAGATGCCGCTACACTGAGTGACGAATACTTGCAATGGTGAAATCTTCATTTTTCATGTGACATTTGGGTATTAAACAGGAGCAACTGCTCTTCAATTAAGCTAATCTTGAAGAACAGCATGAAAGGCCTAAATTATTATGGCTGGGTATCAAGGTCAGTGGTAGTCTCAAAAAGTCTCAAATGCACAAATCTCAGTGTGGAACCCTGGCACTCGTGTAATTCAATGGCATATTTGATTTTGAAAATCTTTTAAAAATAGATTTTCTATATTTGTGATGAGCACAAATCTTTTTTTTATCTTGCTGCTTAACTCCTGACAAGGTTTATATTTTACTTCAAATGGACTCAAGTTCCAAAAATAATTTTTAATTGCTTGTTGCCAATCACTTCATTCACCTTCAGGGAAGGAAACTGATTACCAGTTATCTATGTGCGAATGTATCCAACACTAATTTCACTATTGATCAGCAACTTTCACATTTACTAGTTAGAATGAGAAATGAGCACCTCATGAAGTGAACACTAGACTAGAAGCTGTGCCAGTTTTACATACAACCATATAACTACATGCCATGCCCACTGGTATTCTAGAAAGTTAAGAGATTCTAGCAAGCCAAGCCACCCTATCCTACTATTCACAAAGTCAGCCCACAGCCCTTGTAAAGAGCCAATGATGATAGATTCCACCCTCTAGCCCACTTCTAATTAGCAATACTCAACTCCAGGTTTCAGACAGTTTTTACTGTTTTCTAATAGGCTTAACAAGAACCTTAATGTTGTCATCCCTTCCCTTCCCTTCTAACTTTGAGGATAGTTTAACTAAGGGGTCGGCAACCTTTCAGAAGTGGTGTGCCAAGTCTTCATTTATTCACTCTAATTTAAGATTTCACGTGCCAGTAATATCTTTTAACGTTTTTAGAAGGTCTCTTTCTATAAGTCTATAATATATAACTAAACTATTGTTGTATGTAAAGTAAATAAGGTTTTTAAAATGTTTAAGAAGTTTCATTTAAAATTAAATTAAAATGCAGAGCCCCCCAGAGCGGTGGCCAGGACCCTGTCAGTGTATGTGCCACTGAAAATCAGCTCGCGTGCCATAGGTTGCCTACCCCGGGCTTAACTTCAGTCAATTAATGGAAATGTGCCCATTCTCAAACTTCAATAAATGTTGTTTTCATGTAGTTACTCCATAATGATATTCAAAACCACCAAGAAAGTCCCCAGAAAAGCACAGAAGACGCTAGTTTTTACCCAACCTGAGGAAGCAGCACTGGGGAAGAATGAGGATGGAATAGATACAGGAAAGAAAACAGATGGAGTAGAGGTTCCCAATTCATGATCTGCAGAGAGCTGGCTGCTAACATGTTGCTGACCCTTTGTTCTATCTGATAAAAATTGAAAAGATGGGGAAGATGATGATGAAGTGAAGAGCGAAAATGGATAATGTGAGTAACTGTTTGAAGGGACAAAACACAGACTCTAAAGACAACTTTAAAATACATGGGAAAGTAAGAATGAAGTTGGATAAGCAAAGGTACAATTAGGCTTGTACAGCCCCTTCATATACAAATAGGAATATTTTAGTGTATTAATTTGCCAGTGTCACAAACACAAATATTACATGTAGACATAAGCTAACTTCATGTACAGCATAGAATCTCACTAATTCACAATAGTGATTGAGAAGCCTATTGAAACTAGCAAGTAAAGAAAAGAGCAAAATGATCTATCTAAAAGTATATTTGATAAATAGTTCAACTTGGTTATGTTCCTTTCTCGTGTATTATATATGTAATACACTTGGAGGTATGAAGTCAATTTGAGAACTTTTGACACTATCTAACAGCTTTGTTGATAAGTAGGTAAAAGCCACCATTTCCAGTGTGCCAATTAGCAAGGTTCTGCATATACTGTATATACACACTCAGTATTTGAACTAAATGTTGGATGGAAGGGATTTCCTGCATTCTGATGGGGTTCATCCCTCTGTAAAGAATCTGACACTCCATACCATAGATGATGTATTCTTAGCAACAAGACCCTTCTAAAATCCAATTGTTTGCCTTTGTAGTATAGTATCCTATTATTTGATGACAGGTACTTTCTAAAAGCATTCTTGGGGAGATTAACCCTGAAGCCTCCCTACTGGCCTTCATTCCTCCCCCACTTCAAAACTACTCAGTTCAAACACTGGATGAAAATGAAGGTGGTAGACATGAGGGGGGAGTTGGTGATTTTTAAACGTAAAGATGCCAAAAACTAATGCAGTCCCTTCAGTGGTACTCCAATGGTAGAATTTGGATCCTGGCTGTAAGCCATCAAGTACCAGTCTGGCTGATCAATTTGTGCCATAAGGCAAAATTTGAAATATCAATCATTATGCTCAGTTTAAACAGACAGAATGATCCAACATACCCTAACTCACAGAAACAGTTTACTTACCTACGTGTAGCCGAGTTATGTTATTCATCTAGTGGGATCTCACTTTACTGCATCAGTCTAGCCTTTTCAAGCTGAGATATGTTTTCCTTTCATTCTATGGCTATCCATAAAGGAGACCAATTGTTATACAGAACTGCCCATTCAATAACTTATTTAGACTAAGTATAATTTATGTCTATCCTTGGAGCTTATAAAAATATGAAGTTATTTAATGAAGCAAATGTTTGCTCTCACAAAGTCAGATAGTGGAACTACTATAAACCTAGAGTTCTACCACCTGTTAGAGTTAGCTGATCCTCCAAGGCGTCCAGAAAAGATCACAGATGCTCCAGAGCTGCAAGTTGCATTGTTGGTTTTAGGGGCAGGAAGACATGTTTTATCAACATATTCCCCTTAAACCACACAGCACACTTCTTTTTTTAAATAAGTTATGTTGAGAAATCCACTTGCCCAGGCACAAGTGGTAAAACACATGCTTTTTTCCTTGTAAGTGAAGTGGGCCTAAACTGCTCCTGCAGAATTTAAATAGTTTCTAGCTGCAAAGGTAACTATCCAGACATTAAATTTGTTAGTCTCTAAGGTGCCACAAGGACTCCTCGTTGTTTTTGCTGATACAGACTAACACGGCTACCACTCTGAAACTTATCCAGATGTTAACTGTCTCGGTTTTTAATTTGCTTTCTTACCAATCTAGCGCTGCTCACCATAGTATCTAGGCACTGATGTCACCTTCCTCAGTCTGGAGACAAACAGCTCCAGTGCATCTACTGCTTGCTGCTTTCCCTAAGCAGAGGCAGAGCAAAGTTAACAAAACACCAGTCAGATTCTCAGCTGCTATTCAGAATGCTGTGGGCAACAGTGAAACTAACAATATTCATGCCAGTCTTGCTTAGCTGCTATGTGAAGAAGCTGCAAGCACCTAAAGTAGGCACTGGGAGTTGTTCAAAGAGAAGATTTCCAAAAAAAGAATGATAGTGCAGCAGAGATGCACCAGTCCCAACAGGTCAGGAGTTTCAGGTCCTACCAGTTGTTGTTCTTGCACCAATGAAGTACCCCCTACATTTTGGTGCACAACGCCTACTCTTTTTGTGAAAAGCTGTGGCTTCTCAGAATTCTACTGGCCTCTGACTAGTATGTTATTCCCAAAGGCTAGCTGAAGTCTAGTAACTTTTTCCTGCTTTGCCCAGACACTACCAATTGTTTAAAAATAAAACAAAAACAAACCTTTCAAATTAATTCAAAAATATTTTAATACTGAGGGGGGAAAATTATAAATGTTATCAGATTTAAACCTACATCTATCCACAAAATGAAAATTTTCATTTTACTTTTACAATCTTTGCTGTTTAAAAATTGTTTTAATACAAACAGTTTTCCTTTTTCTATTTGAATCTACAGTGAAATAATGATGCTGAATGACAAAATGTCTATGGTAACAAATGTCAGCAGTAAGAGAATTATGACTTAATTGAGAGATCAAATAGAAAGATAAACCTGACTGAAGAAAACTATTAAAATAGAAACAGCAGTAGAACAAGATAGATCTGAAGATCTGTATGAGGGATTTTTTATTATTATTATTATTATTTGTTTTAGGTTGAAAGTACCTCTTAAAATATGACTTGCACATTGTGACAAACAGAAATTTATAGTTATCCAACACTGCCACTACAGCCAGATTTTTTCCTTGCTCTTTGTTGGATAACCTTTTGGAACATTTTGTTATAACGTGAAGTGTTAAAAGCTAAAAGTTTGGATGGCTGTTAGGAGCGAGGATCCCACTTGGGAAGCCACATAAACAGATCTACACCAACATAACTTTCTTGGCCTTCATGAGTCTTCTTGAAATCAAGTGGTAAGCGAACCTTAGTAACACACAGGAGAGTAGATACGTGAAAATTCACTCACTTTGGCTGGCTAAAAGCAGTCCCAGTTAACCACTGCATAGTGTGTACTGCCATAGGAAGACTCCCATGTTGGTCCAGACCAGTAAGCCACAGTCCTGTATCCTTGTCGGACGATGGCCAATACAAGATGCTTCAATGAAGTTGTAAATCATCTCATAAGGGACAATTAAGCAATAACCCACCCAGAGAGGAAATGTCTTCCAAACCCCAGGCAGTTAGTGTCTGATTTATACCCTGAAGGATGAGGATTTGTGAGGAGGGGCCTCTAGGTATACAGCAATATAAATACAAAACTAAGTTTGATTATAAAGCATCTTTCAGCTAGGCTGCTCCTGTGCAATGATGGTTAAATCCAAACTTTTTGACAGTGTACACAACTATATCATCCACAACTTGAGTTAAGAAAAGCACTTCACAGACATTATACAGGTGGGTTGCATCAGTTACCAGGAGTGACACAAATTCCAGACACAATGACAAGAGGGAAATGCTTCATAATCAGATTATCTGAAACACTCAAATTTTGGTAGCCACCCTAACCCAAAGTTTGAAAACCCTACAAAAATGTTAATAGCTTGATACGTGCTTTGGCCAAAGACTTCTAAATTCTAACTAATTTTTAAAGAAAGCTGAGCTTTTGTGAATTTATAGTTCTTATCTTGGCAGTCTAATATCAGAAATACCAGCATCATAGGTTGGGTCAAACAGCAGGGCCAGTTGGCACCAGTCACCTCTAAGTCAGAGAAAGGTATAGCCATTGTTTTACGTTACATTACATCCTTCCCATACTAATGTTGGCACATAGGACAGAAATGAGTCTCTTTCCATTCTTCTCTGTCATTTGCTGCTGCTTCCATCTGCTCTAATGTGTTGACAGAACAATCTATCTTCTCCCTGATAGGAGTTCTTCTTAACTGTTTCTCTTGGGCACCCTTGTTTCTTCACAGCAGTTGGCTTCCACCTGACAGCTTCATGTGAGAGTCTGTATGTTGGCATCCGGTGTACGTCCCAAATACATCCAGCACTTCCTTGTGATTTTGGTGGAAACAAGCTTACTGGTTGGTGATTTCTCTGTTCTCTCCACAGGTACTGAAGTCTTTCCAACCAATGTAGGAACTTAGTTTCAAAGCTTCTAGTTTTCTGTCTCTCTCTTTGGCAGATCTCCAGCTTTCGCAGCCATATGTTAGCACTGAGATTAGATGGAATTGCAAACTCTCCGTTTTGTTCTGATGCTCTCTTCCCCTCCTCCCCCCTCCCCAATATATTAAGTTTAGTAAATGCTGTGGATGCCTTTCCTATCTTTGATGTCACTTCCTTCTTAAGATCTGTTGACCAATATGTTGCTCCCCAGGTAGATGAACTGTTCTACTTTCTTGATATTTTTGCCTTCTAATGTTATGTTACTGCTTGATGTCTGAGTTTCAAAAGATGTTTCTTTTAGCATAACAAATTTTGAGCCTGGTTGACCTGCAGTTTTTGCCAGCTTGTCTGTCTTTGGCTGTAACTTTTCGGGGGTGTCACTCAGTAGCACCATATCATCAGCAAAGTCTAGGTCTTCTGGGCATTTGCCATATGCCCATGATATACCAGTGTTTGTGCTGCTAATACACTTAGGCTTGGGCTACACTACCAATTTATTTCAGTAAATCCACACCCCTTTGCGACATAACTATACCGACCTAACCCCCAGTGTAGGCAGTGGCATGTCGACATAGCTACTGCAGCTTGGGGAGGTGGAATACCTATGCCAACATGAGAAGCTCTCCCATCGGCAGAAGCAGCGTCTTCACTAAGTGCTGCAACTATGCTGTTGCAGCGCCTCAAGTGTAGACAAGCCCATAGACTCAGACTTTAAGGCCAGAAGGCACTATCATGATCACCTAGTCTGACCACTTGCACATTGCAGGCCACAAAACCTCACCCACCCGCTCCTGTACTAGACCCATAACCTTGGCTGAGTTACTCAAGTCCTCAAATCGTGATATAAAGACTCTGAGTTACAGAGACTCCACCATTTATTCTACTTAAGCCAGCAAGTGACTGATGCCCCGTGGTGCAGAGGAAGGCGAAAACCCCAGAGGATCTCTGCCAATGTGACCTGTAGAAAAATTCCATCCAAACCCAAATATGGTGATCAGTTAGAGCCTGTGCACGTGGGCAAGACCCATCACCTAGACACCTCGGAAACAATTCACTGTAGATTCAGAGCCCACCCCATCTAGTGTCCCATCTCTGGCCACTGGAGATATTTGCTACTAGTAGTCGCAGATGGGCCATATGCCATTGTTGGCAACTTCATTATACCATCCTCTCCATAATCTTAGCAAGCTCAGTCTTGAAACAAGTTAGGTTTTTTGCCCCCACTGCTCCTCTTGGGAGGATGTTCCAGAACTTCCCTCCTCTGCTGGTTAGAAACCAGCATCTAATTTCAAGCCTAAACTTGTGAGGGCCAGTTTATATCCATTTGTTCTTGTGTCAGCATTAGTCCCTAGCTTTCATCTTCCCCCTCCCTCCCTCCTGTTTATCACTCTCATGTATTTACAGAGAGCAATCATATCTCCCCTCAGCCTTCATTTGGTTAGGCTAAACAAGCCAAGCTCCTTAAGTCTCCACTCATAAGGCAGATTCTCCATTCCGCTGATCATCATAGAAGCCCTTCTCTGCACCTGTTCCACTGAATTCACTTCATTATACAGTCTATGGAAATGCCAAATAACAAAGGTAAAATGCAGTCGTGTTGCACACCAGTGTCCACACTGAACCACTCTATTGTCTGGTGGTTTGCCCTTACAGAGCACTTTGCTTCTCTGTACCTGGCCTTCATGATATTGACAACTTTAGCTGGGATTTCATCAGACTGAAGACTATTCCAGAGTGTGGACTGGCCATCGCTTTCTGTGAAAACTACTACAAAGCAGTTTAGGAGAAGTGTCTCACATTTAATAGATGCTAGCCTACTGAGATTAATTATTCTCAATTCATTACAATATATCAAGTTACAGCACCTATTGGATTGGATTTTGAGAGTTAAAATATACTTTGCCAACTTTATCACAACCAGGTTGTCCTTTCAGAGGCAGCATTACTCGAAATGTGGGACACAACACTTCGGGAAAGCAAACCACCAACTGGGATGTGTGGAAGTATTGTGTAAGATGGGTAGGCCTTTAACACATGGCATAGGTGTACATTTTATTTATTTTCCTGAAGGGGGATTATATAGCAAGAGTTTGGGAAACACTCTGCATGTGGAAACAATTCAGGGTTCACAGCGGACAAGTAACCCATCACAAGATCCAAGTGCAATGGTTTGGCAAAAAGGGCTAATGTGATCTTTGGATATCTAAACAGGAGCAGGAGTAATGACCAGGCTTAGGGAGGTGATGTTACCTCCGTGTACAACATTTGTGAAATCGGTAATGGAACACTGCATCCAGTTGTGGTGTCCGTATTTTTAAAAGGATGCTGAAAAGTTGGGGAGGTTGCAGGAAAGAGTCAAAAAAATGATTCACAAGCTAGAGTCAGTGCCTTACAGTGAGATTTAAAAAGCTCAATCTGTTTATCTTATCAAAAAGATGGATTATGGTGCATAAGTACCTTCACGGGAAAAAAATACCAGTTACTAAAGGGTCTTTAATCTAGCAGAGAAAGACATACCAACAAATGGCCGGAAGTGGAAGCCAAACAAATTCAAATTAGAAATTAGGCAAGAATTTTCAACAGAGAGCGTGATTAATCATTGGCACAAACTATCAAGGGAAGCAGTGTCTTCAGATCAAAAGTTCTGGAGCACAAGTTACGCATCTCAAGACAGGGGCAGCTGCGTGAAATTTAAAGGCCTGTGATATACAGGAGGTCAGACTAGATGATCTAATGGCACCTTCTGACATTAAACGCTATCATTGGAAGCCTCACTTCCAATGACCTGAGATACTTTGGGGTTTGGACTGCCCTAATCTGATGACAGTTTGTGAACAAAATTGTGAAAAAATAGATGGCACTGTCACAGCCAAAGTTCTCAACATTGGGCTTAAGAGAAATGTTGAACACATGCTGAGTACCCTGAAGCCTATTTCTGTAGGCTTGAACAAAATGCAGGGAAATAGCTGTTTTATTGCTGACGTTGCTGAAATTTGGAAGGAACTGAGTGAGATCTTAAAAAGAGAAATATGCAATGACAAAGTTAAATTACAAGCATTAAAAAAAAAACGAACAGCACAAGCACTATCTCCAGCTCATTTTCTTGTAAATATTCTCAATATTCGGTACCAGGGTCAAACCTTAACTGCTGAAGAGGAGGAGTTGGTTAGGACATGGACATCCAGCAATCATCCCTCCATAATGCCAACTATAATAAACTTCAGAGCTAAGAGTGAACTGTTCAAGAAATATATGTTTGCAGATGATGTTTTAAAGAAAGTCACACCAGTGAACTGGTGGAAGTCACTTAAGCACTTGATTCAGAGACTGTTGAAACGATAATCTCAATTTTAACAGCAGTAGCTTCCTCTGCCGGTGTAGAAAGAACGTTTTCTTCCTTTGGACTAATTCATTCCAAATTGAGAAATCGTTTGGGACCTGAAAAAGCAGGAAAGCTTGTTTTTCTTTTCCAGATTATGACCAAACAGGAAAATGAAGGTGAAGATGACTGAGTTAGCTGCAGAAGCCGATATTTTAAGTTTCTCATGTTGACCTGGCTGACATAGTCTATTTAATTATTTTTTTTAAATATTTCATTTAACTATTTTAGTTAAAATCAATTTTAACAAAAACAAACTTGTTTAAAAAACTTGATTAACTAAATTCAAAAATTCATATGCTTGTTTTCTTAAAATATTATATGTTTGCTGTTGAAGAAAAAAAATCCAGAATACATAACGTTGTTGTTTTAGTTAAATAAAACAATTTAAATGTCTGTCTGGTGATGCTCTCCTCCTAATACGCATGGCAAGAAAATCCTCCAAATATTAATGATTAACCTGTTGAACTGGAGATAGTTCACCTCCCAATGACTTCATAAATATCTGCTTCAATTACCTTTGGTAAACGAAATAACCAATCATTCCTTTTCTGATATAGCTGTAAAACTAATCTGAAAAGTTTTCAAAATAAATCACTTTAAAAATGTATAGTGTGTACCTTCTAAAAATGAAACCTACATCTATCTCTGAGTTGTGAAGAATATGTATTAAGATTATAACAAGAATGCACTTTTATGTAGAAATCCATGATTAAATCGAGTCTTCCTGACTAGTGATTTAAATCAAATCCACCCTGATTACACCATGAAAAATGCCTTGCTCCTGTCTAATACGTTAACACACAGAATTATTTTGGCAATACAATGCACTTCAACTTAGTAATCAATTTACTCATAGCTTCAATTATGCCAATCTATGTACTTAAACCAATAAGTGACTCCCACATATTAGGAAACATTATCTGCAGAAGTGAACCATAGCTTTTCTAGATAAAATACTTGAAAGTACAAGAGAACTAACTAACTTCAAGTTGTTCCTTCAGTTGACAAAATGAAAAGAGCATTGTAGAAGAATGATATTTCATTCGAAAGCTGTGCAATCTGGGACACCGGCTGGGTTTACATATTGTTCTAAATAGGTTGAGGTTTATATTTGTACACGGTTAGATTATGTTTTGAGTGCACGCTGTTAGAGAATCTCTCAGAGATCATCTACTGGGCTAGGTCTTTCTTAATTTTAAATTACAGTCATAATTCACCTAAAATGTATAATACATCCACTGCAATGGATATATGTTCTATTGAAGATACAGAAGTGTCACACATTGAATATCTGGATATAAGAATAAGGGTGAAAAATTATTCATGTGTTAGTTAAACTGAGAGGTTTGTCGACAATATAATCATTTGCAAGTCAGCAATTCAATGGTATTCACTTTTAACTAGCTGAAAAAAACTTGCTTTCATACTTAATCAGCTACTGCACAGCAGCATCAGGTGTGTATTAAGGAATAAATGTTTCCCGTCTTAACAGAAACCAAGACAAAGCTATGCTATTTGTGAAGTGTAGACTATTATCCCCAAGTTCATCTGATACTAATGGAAGTTATTGCCACTGAATTACAAGTTTTAACCTTAAAACTTTGGGACATTTTAAGTTACTGTCAGTGACAAGGTTAGAATATGAAAGGATCATAAAGTTATGTGTCAATAGCAGCTCAAACGCATGTCCATGGGGATATCATAAATTCACTTCCTGTCACTCTAGAGAGAGATAAAAATAATGATTTTGAGGTAGTTGAAAGAAATATGGAAGGAACTTTCAGGTGAGAGGGCTTTTAAAACACACACACAGAAAGACTATAATGATAAAAGTACAAAGATGGGGAACTGCTACTTGCGGTTTCCTTGAAGTAAACTATTCTCTTGCGGCAAATCCACTTTTCAAATTAATCTTCTATAACATTTAAAAATGTATTTGAGAATATCTTCATTAATAAAACTCTCAGAAAACAAATGGGAAGGCTGCATTCAATTATCAAATGCTTCATACCATCATCAAAACAATGCAAATGCACTTTAACATGTTTCATGAATCAAGTTCATTGCAGTACATACATAGGTAGATAACTTTCCAGAGTTTGCACACATCAGTGCAGCTGCTGATCAGAAGCACCTCTGTGGAAAAGCACCATTAGCACTAGTTCAGGTATACACAGCAATGCTACAACTGATTTGGTTATAGTTGGAGGTGGCCTTTTTCAATAAGCAAATATAGTAACTATCGTGTCTGGCAAGGGCTGACAAGTCACTTCAGGAACTGACAATTTTCTGATTTTCCCCTGAAGAGAATTTTCACTATTTTGCATAGTACATAGTTCTGTCTCTGTAGTTCCTTCAGAAAGGTTAGAGAACACTTACTCTCAACCAAACAGCAGCCTCTCTTGTGAAAGAGTAAAAAAGTGTCTGAACTATCAAGTCATTGTTTGCTTCTGTTCCACTCCCTCCTCCCCACAAACTTAGCCCCGGTAACAGGGGGGGGGGGAGAGGGGGAGAGAATTCTAAAACTCTGAGATGACAGGTTTTGTTAATGTCTTCAATATCGGTCAATGTTTTCAACCCCATGAGTTCTCACCACTTTTCTCCAGTTTTTTTCCCCTCTTGTTACTATGTATGCTGTGAACTTGACACACAGGTAGAGTATTAATTCAGAAATACGAGTTATATTTTCTTGAGTGAATCTAAGTATGGCAATGTTTCTAAACTGTTGAAAATTAGTACCGTTGCACTACAGTACAAGAGTGTAGTGTATGGATTTCTTCTACCAGACTAGTGGCATCATCTCTAAAAAGCCAGTGGCATTTCACAACAGCTGGGACTGCTTTTGGTGCAAAGCAACTTTCTTTTATCCTCGCTAGTCTACATGAACACAGCAAGTAGAGAGTCTTTAGGCCAGTCAGCCTGACCCTTATTTAATTGCTTAACATTTGCCTTTAAACTAAATTCATAGTAAAACTAGACAGAACTTTTGTTAATAAAAATGCAACACATAACTAGCAGATTCTGGACATTAAACAGTATCTGCCCAGATCTGAACTTATTTGATCAGACTGAAGGGCAGCAAAGCTAGAGAAAACTAGCACAAGACAAAATTAACAGTGTATTTATACCAACACTACTGCATAGCCCTAGATGACATTCAGCCATTTTTATTAGTGATGTCAAAAACTAGTGAACATTCAAGAGCACCTGGAGGTGGAAGAGCTAAAAGTTAGTCATATATCACCAAGCACTATGTGCTCCAAATTATTAATAAATGCTTCTAAGTATTTCTGTTTCAAACTATGTACCAACTGGGCCACCTGCCCAATATGAAAGAACACCAGAAAATGCTGGCATTCAAATTCCTGCAAGACATCTTGCTCCACTGCATGTTTTTAAGATATTACAGCCTCAAAGACAACAGTTGATGGGAAGCAGATGATTACAGACTTGAATGGTTTTCAAAACACAGGTTCACATCAATTCAACAGGTGACTTCTCCCTAACACCAATAAGCCAGTTGGAGTTTCCATGCAGAGATTTATTTTAATGTATTCCATGGGCGGTTTACTGTAGAGTCCAATTTTCAAAAAGATTCTAATTTTTCAGCCTTGAGTAACCACTACACTGTCCATTTTTTCAGTTAACTAAAATAAAGATTACCTAGTTTAAGGAGTCATTTGGGAACATAATATTGAAGTCCATTAAAGCAGAAATTTAATAATCAAGTATGTTAGTGGAGAAATAATATTTAGTAAGGTTACCTGTTTACAATATAAGTCTATTTCACATTTAGTGGACACAGTTTGGGCAGGTCTACACTACAACGGGGATCAACGCTCGGAGATCGATCCACCGGCGGTCGATTTAGCGGGTCTAGTAAAGACCCACCAAATCGACTGCAGAGCACTCTCCAGTCGACCCCTGTACTCTACCCCCGACAAGAAGAGTAAGGTAAATCAACAGGAGATTTTTCTCCCGTCGACCCCCCATGATGCAGACCCCACGTAATTCGACCTAAGGTACGTCAACTCCAGCTATGTTATTCACATAGCTGGAGTTGCATAGCGTAGGTCGACTTACCGCGGTAGTGTAGACATAGCCTTAGTCGAATGAGTCTATGAGAATGCAGGATTAAGTTGATCAGAACTAATGATTATAGTACTGTACCTTGAGGTTCTGGTTCAGAGTTTATCTAGTAGTAAAAAACCTTCATACAATGGTGTTTAGTTTTATCTAGATAGGCATTTATAATGTGCTAGCATTCGTATCGAATCTCAATCAGCTTCGAGACAACACAAAATTTAACAAGTATTCATCATTGACTCACATGATCAGATTTGGCTAGATCAGTCCATATGAATAAAAAATATGACAGATTTTTGGTCCGAGAAGGGCTTTGAAAAAATGCAATCTTTATACCAGCACCCAAATTTAAATCAATTAACTTTTCTGCTGTACCTTCTGTAGAGCACTCTTTAAAAAGATTGGTGTCCCTCATCCTATGGGGGTAAATGATCACTGACTTCTTCCAGTTCCACATAGAATGTATTCCCTTACATACACTTTTAATTAATAGGTTTTAGTGGGCAACTAAAGAAATTTAAACAAGACCTTTTATTAAGTGTACAAGTCATCCATTCCTAGAAAGGAAACTTCTCACCTATGTCTTATGAATTACAAACAAACCTTTACAAGGCACATCACTGGTTAAAACAGCTTTTTATTTAAATCAGTCACTGAGGGATCTTATCATATGGAACATATACAACACTTAGCACTAAGAAAGGTTGTACTTAAGTCCTCAAAGTACATGGAACTGCCATTAATAATCTGAACTTTAGATTGTTTTATAGTGTAGAACGAACATTGGAAGTGACCCATCTGATTTACAAGTTGTAGTATACATTGCACCTTGAGGTATACATGCCTATCAATTTGAAGAGTTTTTCTTATAAGGATATTTGTTTTTCTAAGAAAAACAAAGTAGGACAGTTTGGCAATAATAAAGCTGGAGAACATCAAAGTTAAAAGTTTTTAAAGGAAAATTCCAGAGCACAATGTGATAATTAAGCAGAATCTATAAAGATTGGATTTGATCTATTGGTAACCAGAAACCTGAGTGCAGAAAAACAGTTAACTTTAATCCAGGGTTAGTGTATGTTAAATTAGAAGTATTTAATTTTTCCAAAGTGAGTTCCACTTGCACTAGTAAAAGGGCATTCAAATAGTAATATGGTGTAAGTATCAAGACCTTTAACCATGATAGTATCAAGTTCATGAAACACTACATTTCTTCACAGGCCAGTCTGAGGTGACACTAATCACTTGTGGACTAAAAGACATTGCAGTGTTACTATTAAATTTGCACCTTGCTTAGAAGACACAACATTACAGTTAAAAACAACCAAACTAAACTGTGTAACGTCAGGCCATGAGAAAATATTGGCAAAAACAGATCCATTATTTTACCAATTGGTACCACTTCAGGTGATCCTTTTCACAAGCCTGAAAACCTATGAGCTAGTCCAGATTCCTACACACACATACACACACCTCATTCCCACACAAACACACACACACACCACTAAGAGCCATCACCCAGTTTAACCCCACTTCTCTCGATGGCCCCAGGGACAGACATTTTTCAAATGATGGGTTTTTCTTAGCAATGTAAACCAACCCCTGATTGGGGGGGGGGGGGCTCAGAAGGAGACTCCGCCAGCCCCCACCCCACATCCCCCTCACCGTACCCAGACACCCGAGACACTGCACAACAGGGGAGTCTCTGCCAAGCTGGTGGGGCAGAGGGAGCTCAGCCGGCTGTGGCCGGGCACGACCAGGACAGGCCAGCGGGCTCCCCCACATGCCAGGCGGCTCTGCACACTGGGAGAAGGGGGGCTGCAGAGAGGAGAGCCCTGGCCATACAAAGCCGGGGGAGGAGGGACGGACAGACGGACACACGGGGATGGGGGGGGGAATAGAAGCACAGACAGACACCCCCGCACCACAGCCGGGGGGACTGACGGACGGACGGACGGGGGCGGGCTGGGGGAGGCAGGCGCACGGACAGACAGACAGACAGGCACAGCGGGGACGGACGCATGGACGCACACACGGGGGAGGGGAGCGGACAGACAGGCACAGCGGGGGGGGGGGGGGG
>NW_020697743.1:3474424-3504443 GCF_002925995.2 Terrapene triunguis | reverse complement strand
TATCAACACCCTCAATGCAATACAAAAAGCTCCCGGACAACCCACTAACACACACACACACCCCTCCCACACACAGGAAGGACACCCCCCATATTAGACAGCCAGACACCCCCAACCCTCCACCCTAGCACTAAAGACTCCTTGACAACCCACCAACACACCCCAACAATCTCCTCAGAGACAGGGCTAAACACCCCGAAGTGCCAGCTCACCATAACACCCAGGCATGCGCGAACACCACCACAAGCAAAAGGCTCCAGAAATATCTGCTGGTGCCCACTCCAAAACACACAGCACCAATCCCCCACACGCTGCTAAAGGCACCAGAAAAACATCATCTGAAACCTCCACACATCATTGCCAAAAAACCCAAGCCTTCAAAATCATGAGTCACCCCCAAAATCATGATTTGCTTAAAAATCCTGACCATTTAAGGACAATTAATTTTTGGGAGCTTTTTACTTGCCTTCCAGTTTGAGTCTCAGGTTACACATCTTTTTAAGCTTTTTTTCTACAACTTTGAGGGCTAGAAACATAAGTTTTTAAAGAATAAAAGAAAAAGAAGAAAACTGACATTCAATCAATACCTCCATGAGCTGTGGTTTAAGAAATACACCAGTTACCATGAGACTCTCAAGAGCTGGCAACACTGAATTATATGCAAATTACCCAATGAGCTAATTTGCAGATAGACCATACACTGCAGTTTATGAAAGTAAGTGGATTTAGTGCTGGTGAAAAGCATTGGTTTGGTTTGACAAGTGTACATGAAGTCCTCTGCATTTAGTGGACAAGCTTCCCGCATTGCCATTAGAGCAATGCTGATCTGGAGGAGGAGCTTCCTCTAGGAGTAAAAGGGGGTAGTTCAGACTCCATGGTCCATGCAGTTATTACATTCTATCAAGTCTTTCAGAGCTCTGTGTAGCTCAAAAGCCTGTCTCCTCCTCATCCACCTTGTCTCTCTATCAAGTCTGTCAATTCATGCAAGCATGGTGGTGAGTTTGTGATGTGGGATCTGTAACTGAGGCCGAAACTCATCCCAAATAGGGGATGCTAATCACCATCCTTTAGATGGAAAATTATAAACTCTGCTGAGCTGGACTGGGGTCAAACAGGTGACCTATAGATAGGGTGACCAGACAGCAAATGTGAAAAATTGGGACGGGGGTAGGGGGTAATAGGAACCTATATAAGAAAAAGACCCAAAAATCGGGAGTGTCCCTATAAAATCAGGACATCTGGTCACCCTACCTATAGATGAAAGGCTCTGTAGCTCGTTAGTAGTGCCCTGAGGCATCCAGTCCCTCAGTAAAGTGCTAATAATACACCTTCAAAAATTAGGCTTGTTTTCTTGAAATATAAATGTATTAAATGCAGTTCTAATACAATATTAACACAACAGCCAAATTCTCTTCTAAATAAATTGCTTCTGCAATATACACCTCTACCCCGATATAACGTGACCCGATATAACACGAATTCGAATATAACGCAGTAAAGCAGTGCTCCAGGGGGGCGGGGCTGCGCACTCCGGCGGATCAAAGCAAGTTTGATATAACGCGGTTTCACTTATAACGCGGTACGATTTTTTGGCTCCCGAGGACAGCATTATATTGGGGTAGAGGTGTAATAACATTTCCCATTAGAACTATTCCATGACCACATTTTCATTGAGGGGCACAAACATATACAAAAACTACATAAAAGAACATTAAGATTGCAAGACAAGTACTCCAAAATGAAGACTTTCCGAATTAAAATTACCAGTGCAAACCTGCATCTCCCCCTTGTGCATATGTTCCATGGTACACACTATTTCCCCACATAGTTGTTCAGCAGTATTTTAACCCAGGACTTTCAGAGACAAAGCATAGGTGGCTTCCACTTCAACTAGAAGAGCAATTGGTAGTACAGGTAGGCTGTCCTGTGTGGTACAGTCCCTAGACGGGACATAGCACTTTGTCCATGGGTTACCCAATATTCCACTATTGTCTTAAACATGTATGTATCTACTCCTGAGGTCTGTTCCTGGTTCTAAGAGCAAAGTGTTATCTAGTGGCTAGATCAGTGGGTACGTACAGTACGCCAAACCTATAGATTTGGCACATTTAGCTTCAAAGGCAGAATGGCGAAGTGGAGGAGACTTGTCTGGAAGAGACCTGGGTCCTATTCCCAGTTTTGCCTCAAATGACCGTATGCAGTTCTTCTGTAACCTTATTTAAAACATGAAAACTGATGGTTGCCTGCCTCCTGGGGTTGGGATATGAGACACTGACCTGTAAAAAGGGTAGTGAACTGCACAGAAATATTAATAGCACTTAACAGAAGTGAAACTAGAACCCATAGTCTCCTGGCTTTTTCCAGCCCAGTGTGTCTTCTCTCAGGCCAAATTACCTTTTTGGTGGGGAAAGGTCTCTGGGCAACCATGGCAAAGCTAACAAATGTGCAAGTGTCACAAGAGGAGATGCAACACCGACACACCCCAGTCGGCGGTGGGTGGGATCGAACCTGTGACCTCTGGAGCTTAGTGCATGAGCCTCTGCGTGACCCAAAAGCCATATGGGTATTAGTTAAGACTGTAGAGCAGACTCATTAATCTCTCTCTCTCTCTAAGTGGTCTCAGTGCCACTAGATGGGACAGAGCACCACACTCAGGAGGTGTGTGAGTTAGAGAGACACTTAACTAGTCAAGCAAAGGCTGCAAGACAAATCCATCAGCACCTCCCCAGTACATATGTCAAAGGCTCCAGGACTTGGCTTGGCCTTGCCTTAAGGTTCCAATACCTTCTATCAGTTCTTTTAAAAGTTTATATGACGTTTTGTATTACTGAAGGGCCTAAACCTCCTATATCCCACCCTACAGCTGGGGAAAGATAAGGTCTGAACTCTGCAGCTTCTAGTTATAGATATTTCTCCATCTCTAGTTACAAATATTTTGTAAGAGTCTGGACACCTTCCTTGGGATGTCTACATCAGAGTGAGATGACAAGACCACGTCTGCTCAAGGAATTAATTTACTTTAAAAATACCCTTGAGAGCAAACATGTGAAGTGACTGTCCTGACCCTTCACTGAGAGCTGAGGCCATAGTTTCTTCTCACGGTAACCTCTTTGCCCTAACATTAGTTCTGCTGCTGCTGCTACCATTGAACAGTGATTTAACCTGTAAATAACATTTCTGACAGGCAAGGTCTTAGCCTGTAACTAAATACAGTTCTACTTACATTGTGATTGAACAGGTACAAGCAGTCATAGGAACTGTAGCATTTGGAACGAATGCTGAGCTGGAACTTCCTCTTAGCATTTCAATCATCAACAGTATTGTACCAATGGAAAAGCAACAAGAACAGAGAAAGAGATCTGGATGGAACAACAAGAATTAGCAGTTAAAGAATTTCTCCTTGATATGTTTAACAAACTTTAATCCTCAACGCCCCTGCAAAACCAAAGTGTTATAATTATAAATTAAGCTGAGGTTAAGAAACTTGCAGAAGATTACAAGGGGAATCAGTGTCAGTGCTCAGTACTGGAAACTCTCCAAGTTGAATAAGATTAAAGAGCAAAAATTCTAGCTAAAAGTGAAGGGGGAAATACATCAAATTATACAAAATTTCTGAAATAGCGGCTAAAGTACAGGATAGTCCAAAAATTATTTTTGGAGATATCATTTACAAGCAACCAAAGCTTGAAGTGGACAAAGTCAAACTTGCAGGGATCTAAACTGCAGTCCCACAAAAGTAACAAGAAGTGATTACTTCTCAAGTACAGACACCAAAATGGCTCAGCAAAAGGCTCTATTTGTACAAGCATAAGTCTCTAGAGTGGCTAATAAAAGAATGCACGGAAGACAAAACCACAGCTTTACTGATCTGCTCTAAGGGAGCATTACCTCTCAGCTCATGAGATGAAAAATACTATTCTAGAAGAGTAAGTCTTAACATTTGACCTTTGACATCTAGACTATGACAGCATTCAGTATTGCCAACTCTTGCAATTTCATCATGAGTCTCACGATATTTTGTGTTGTACTTCCTTAAAGCCCCTGGAGATAAACCCTTAGGCAAGAGTCTCAGCTTTAAGTTAAAAAATTGGTGCAACTTTGAGAGCTAGCGAAAAAGCTTGAAAACATGACTTGAGTGCACTCATAGTTTCAAAAATTGATGTTAAATATCTCCAAATTATGTAAGATTTACTCAGTTTTAAGCCGATCTCATAATTTTTTGGGCTGGACTCATGGATTTTCAAACATTTGGGCTGGCAATATTAGCATCTCAGCCTCACTGAAGTTTAAGGGAAATTGAAACGGAGCACAATTTCCTCATCGGAACTGGAGAAGCACGTATGAATGGAGGAAGGGCTAACACATAGGGCAACCTTATCTTTGGAAACACCAATAATGAAGGTTTAATGAGCCAGAGATAATAGTTTATACATTGGGCACACCAATATAATGGCTTTTAGAAGAACCTACTTAAGAGTTAAATATTTCAGAGAAACAAAGCAATGTTCATAAGTATTGATACAGAGAACATGTAGCACAGGAATCTGTCTCCATGGAAGTCTTTAATTCTCACGATAGCTCTAAAGGAACATTTGAACAAGGACATTGACCTATGAGACCCCCTTGAATGCTTCCTGATAGCCAAGCTTGCATCAAAACTCTGATGAAAGAAACCCAAAGTCTTGTTGATGGGGTCCTTGAGCTTAATCATAGAACAAATAGGGTTAGAAGGGACTGCAAGGGTCATCTAGTCTAACCCCCTGCCAAGATGCAGGATTTGTTGTATCTAAATGGATGTGTCACACCAGAATGACAACTTGTTCAAAATTCTGTAAAACAGGAAACAAATGGTCTCATGAACCTTTAAAGTCATAGATTCTGAGGCCAGCAGGCACCACTGTGATCATCTAGTCTGACCTCCTGGTTAGCACAGACCATAGAACTTCCCCAAAATACTTCCTAGGACATGTCTTTTAGAAAAACATCCAATCTTGATAAATTGTCAGTGATGGAGAATCCACCACCACCCGTGGTAAATTGTTCCAGTGATTAATTACCCTCACTGTTAAAAACATATGCCCTATTTCCAGTCTGAATTTGTCTAGCTTCAACGTCCAGCCATTAGATGGTGTTATACCTTTCTCTGCCAGACTGAAGAGCCCATTATCAAATATTTGTTCCCCATATTGGTACTTATATATAGTTTGTAATCAAGTCACCCCTTAACCGTCTCTTTGTGAAGCTCCTTGAGTCTATCACTAGAAGGCATGTTTTCTAACCCTTTAATCATTCTCAAGACTCTTCTCTGAACCCTGTCCCATTTATCAACATCCTTCTTGGGAGAATAAGGCTCTCAAGTACATCTTTAAGGTGACATGGCATCCTAGAGGTTGGCTATTTGGGCAGAAGGAGAGGATTCAGTTCCAGCTCCCAACAAGTTCCCCAATGCACAAGCTTGGCTGTCAGGAGGGCAGAATTTGTGCCCAACAGTGAAGCACGATACCCTTTTCATGACTCCTGTGCTGCTACTCTGGTTCCTTGTCAGTTAAAGATCTGGCCGACAGATCTCCAGCACAGCTGGACCAGCACCCCAAAATTATGCCATTCAACTGGTATGTGGTGCTGCTTCTCAGAGCAGTGAGAGTGTAGAAGTGAAGGAGCCAGTCCTTTTCACCTAAAGCCCAATCAATTTCTGTTTGTTCATTTTGGATTCTCTGTGTGTCTTCTCCATGCCTAGACACATAGCATACAGTTAGAACAAGCTTTACTACAATACCAACTTCATCCACTAAATCTTAAACTTCCTATAGCACCCACTGGATCACCAGCCCATCACAATGGCCATGCTGGATCAGACCAATGGTCCGTTTAACCCAGTATCCTGTCTTCTGGCAGTGGCCAATGCCGGGTGCTTGAGAGAGAATGAACAGAACAGGGCAATTATCAAGTGATCCATCCCCCATCATCCACTCTCAGCTTTTGGCAGTCAGCGACTAGGGACACCCAGACCATGGAGTTGCAGCCCTAGCCATTAGCCATTGATGGACATATGCAAATTATTTTTTGAATCCAGTTATACTTTTGGTCTTCAGAACTTCCCCTGGCAACATGTTCCACCAATTGACTGTGTGTTGTGTGAAGAAGTACTTCCTTTTGTTCGTTTTAAACTTGCTGCATATTAATTTCATTGGGTGACCCCTGGTTCTTGTGTTGTGTGAAGGAGTAAATTAACCTTTCCTTATTCATTTTCTCCACACCATTCATGATTTTATAGACCTCTATCATATTCCCCCCTTGGTCATCTCTTTTCCAAGCTGAAAAGTCCCAGTGTTTTTAATCTCTCCTCATGTGGAAGCTCTTCTATATCTTTAATAATTTTTGTTGCCCTTCTCTGTACCTTTTCCAATTCTAATGTATCTTCTTTGAGATGGAGCACCCAGAACTGCATGCAATTTTCAAGGTGACGCTGTACAATAGATTTATATAGTGGCATTATGATATTTACTGCCTAATTATCTATCCCTTTGCTAATGGTTCCTAACATTGTTCACTTTTTTGACTGCTGCTGCACATTGAGCAGATGTTCTCAGAGAATATCCGCAATAACTCCAAGATCTCTTTCTTGAGTGGTAACAGCTAATTTAGACTCCATCATTTTGATGTATAGTTGGGATTATGTTTTCCAATGTACATTACTTTGCATTTATCAACATTGATTTTCATGTGCCATTTTGTTGCCCAGTCACTCAATTTTGTGAGATCCCTTTGTAACTCTTCGCAGTCTGCTTTGGACTTAACTATCTTGAGTAATTTTGTATTGTCTGCAAATTTTGCCACCTCACTATTTACCCCTTTTTCCAGATCATTTATGAATATGCTAAACAGCACTTGTCCTAGTGGAACACCACTATTTACCTCTCTGCATTCTGAAAACTGACCATTTATTGCTACTCTTTGTTTCCTGACTCTTAACCAGTTACTGATCCATGAGAGGACCTTCCTTCTTATCCCATGACTGCTTACTTTGCTTAAGAGCCTTTGGTGAGGGACCTTGTCAAAGGCTTTTTGAAAATCCAAGTACACTATATCCACTGGATCACCCTTGTCTACCTGTTTGTTGACCCTCTCAAAGAATTCTAATAGATTGGTGAGGCATGATTTCCCTTTACAAAAGCTATTTTGACTCTTCTCCAACAAATTGTGTTCATCTATGTGTCTGATAATTCTGTTTTTTACTATAGTTTCAACTAATTTGCCTAGTGCTGAAGTTAGGCTTACCAACCTGTAATTGGCAGGATCACCTCTGGAGCCTTTTTTTAAAAATTGACGTCACATTAGCTGTCCTCTAGTCATCTGGCACAGAACCTAATTTAAGTGATAGGTTACATACCACAGTTAGTAGTTCTGTAGTTTCATATTTCAGTTCCTTCAGAACTCTTGGGTGAATATCATCTGGCCTGATGACTTATTACTGTTTAATTTTTCAATGTTTTCCAAAGCCTCCACTATTGACACCTTAATCTGGGACAGTTCCTCAGATTGGTTACCTAAAAAGACTGGCTCAGGTGTGGGGATCTCCCTCACATTCTCTGCAGTGAAGATCAATGCAAAGAATTCATTTAGTTTCTCTGCAATGTCCTTATCGTCCTTGAGGGCTCTTTTAGCACCTCAATCATCCAGTGGCTCAACTGATTGTTTGGCAGGCTTCCTGCTTCTGATGTACTTTAATAAGTTTTTGTTGTTAATTTGAGTCTTTTGCCAGTTGCTCTTCAAATTCTTTTTTGGACTCCCTAATTATACGTTTACACTTGACTTGCCAGAGTCTATGCTCCTTTTTATTTTCCTCAGTAGGATTTAATGTCCAACTTTATAAAGGACGCCTTTTTGCTTCTAATTGCTTCTTTTACTTTGTTGTTTAGCCATGGTGGCACTTTTTTTGTCCTCACCGTGTTTTTTAATTTGGGGTATACATTTAATTTGAGCCTCTACTATAGTGTTTTTTAATACGTTCCCATGCAGCTTTCAGCATTTCACTTTTGTGACTGTACCTTTTAATTTTCATTGAACTAGCTTCCTCATTTTTGTGTAGTTGCCCTTTCTGAGATTAAATGCTACTGTGGTGGGCTTCTTTGGTATTCCCCCACCCCCCAAGGATGTCAAATTTATGGCTGCTATTACCAAGCAGTTCAGCTATAGTCACCTCTTGGACCAAATCCTGTGCTCCACTTAGGACTAAATCAAGAACTACCTCTCCCTTGTGGGTTCCAGGACTAGCTGCTCCAAGAAGCAGTCTTTTTGACTAGCTGGATGTTTCTATCTTTCCCCTCATTGCCCCTGCTACACAGCTGATAAGGCCCGGTGTCTCAGACTCTAGCTGAGCAACTTTAGCCACTGCTCTGATCTGCAGTGTTTTTTTCTTTCTTGAAGGATAACCAACACAATACCCCAGGCAATTTAAACCTAAAAGACTGGTATTTAGCTGTACCTTCAGTCCTAACAACCTGCTGAGCTCTTCATTCCCCACTTTCATTTTCCTCAGCTATACCTACATTCCCCATCAAAAAACCTTCTGTTTTCTCTCTATTGCCAAATTCAAATAACCCATTGGTTTCTTTACACTTTGTAACAAAATCCATTAAGCTACATTTAATGGGATGAACCTACTTACAGATCATTGGAAAAAATGCAATATGAACACTATTTTAGCAAGTATCTGACAACATGTGAAATCATCATATTCCTGGAAATATCCCCACTAGTGAGAGATCAAAATTACTGGGTTGGCTTATTAGCCACTGTTAGCTGGTATAATGGATCGGTGAATTCAGCAAAGAGCCATCCAGGGCTCAGGAGTTTATGATTCACTGGGGTAGTAAAAACTCCTGAATCCTGTATAAACTAGAATCTATGCTAGTGGTAGAATCCCTGCTGGGAAATGACACTTAATTAACTTCTGTAAATATATCCTGGGTGTGGAACACTCCTTTCTCAGAGACTTTAGTCCCCCTACTTAGAGAATAGCCATCCTTAGCTTCCCATATTAGTCATCTGAACCTATTGGCCCTTCTACCCACTAGTCCTGCTTTCTTATTTGCCCTAGATATTGTGTTAGACCTAAGAAGGGAGATAACTTCCTGCTTGGGGTAATTCAGCTAGAGAATCTGCACTGTCACAATCACTAATGATTCATCAACTGATGTATCAGACTATGCATATATTTAACAGGGGGAAGGATTTTTAACTGCAAGGTCATGGTACACCTCAATGTGTGGAAAACATTCCAAGTCCCACCTTATTTCTAACCATCTTCATTGTCCTTTTCTAGAACTTTTGCATCTAAGTTATGTTTCTAAGATGACTCCCAAGGCTGGACATGCAACTCCAGATGAAGAGGTACCCTGGTCAAATATAGCATAACATTTCTGAGTTCTTTTTAATGCACCAAAGTATCCGATGTGACGGTACAAACTGATCTCGCCCACTGGGCTGACAGCTACCCACCACTGTTGTTCCCGAATCCTCTTCCTAACAGTTCAGAGCTCGGCCTGAGAGTCTGAGGAGCCAAATTGACTATGTGGGTTGAACTCCACTGAAGCTAATGGATTTATACCCACTTATGCCAGCAATGTGTTTTGCCGTTGTGTACTACACCTTATACCTACAGAAATTTCATCTGTCATGTTTATTTCACAACATGATCAGCCTGCAGCTAACCTCCTTCAGTCTTCCACATATTTTACTACCCAGAACAATGGATTTAGGACTCCACAGACTTCATCAGCTCCCTGTCCACTTCCTCCCTCAATGGTTTCTATGGATCTGCAGCTCTGGTCCCAGGACCAACCCCTGAAGAGTCCAGGCATCAACCTCTCTGCCCTGAGAAACAGCCATTTACTACTGGCCAGAAACAGCCTGGTGCAAAGCTCTATTGACTTCAACTGAGTTGCATTTGCGGATTCTAAGGCTAGATTTGGTCATATGACTCTCCTATTAATAACCAGTTATTTCACAACCAAGCTTTGTGTGTTACCCTGTTTATTGCGTTCATTATTTATTTTCCTTAAGACTTTTTTGAGGAACTCTGCCAAAAGTTTTTCAAAACTCCAACTTAAGTATTCTCTGTATCTGGCTGTTTAGTTTTTTAAATGCATTCTAGAGAGGCACAATATTCCCTTGCAGACACTCTGCTGCATCACCTGTGCTGACTGCAGTCTCCTCTTGTACACCGAGCGCTAACAACACTGCACAGCCTGACTGATGCTTTAGACCCAAGCTCCTAACTCGTCTCCGTGCCATAGGCTGTGATGCTTTTTGCTTTCTGGAGGCATATTCCTATCAACCCTTGTCAGGGTACCATAGCCCTAATATGCAACTGACCCTTTAAGATGACTTATCCCACTCTAGATGGGGAACACCAAGGATACTAATTAGGTCCCAGCTTACAGAGAAAGCCGCTGGTAGAGTGCAGACAGACGTGCAGTATAACAGGGTTCATTAGGGTCAGGTACACTACAAGACACCACACCGCATTCATTTGTTAACTGTATTGCTTCAAGAGATACCACTTCCTTTAAGCTCCATTGTCTCAACATGTCCTGTACCTCTAAGGTCAGATCTGCTTTGATGCATGGATTTCAGGTTCAAAGGACAGTTCTCGCCAGTATCCCAAACCTCTATGCTTTCCTGGGTCAACATCTCTGCCAGGTGAAGACCAGTGATTGGATGTTAAAGGACTTCAAGCAGAGAACGGTTCTGACTTAACAGAGTCACATTCAGAGGCCTTAGGAGAGCTGAGGTGCTCTGCTCTCTCTGGACAGGGAAAGACCCTAACAATCCCAAAGGACTGAATTCATTAACATGATTTCAGGCCAGTCTAGGAGAAGACAAACAATCTCCAGGAGCTCAGAAGATCCTCAGCTGATGGTCAAGAGCCAAGGCCATCAATACGCAGGATGTTCAAAGTATCACCTTGCCAGGGAAATGTGGCCACAGAGCGCCACAATCAACCCACATAAACTTCTGCAGCCCAGAAACGTGCTGTTTCTGATGCAAGCAACTCAAGTAACCCAATTTTTACAGCTAAGTGTCAGTGGGAAACTAGGGAGTGAGGAGATGCCATGGGGAACGAAAGGGGAGCAGGGCAAATCTGTTAGCGGCCACAAAAATACCATCCAAACCAAAGCTGAAGTCCATGGGGCAGCAGGGGCTGGGACCAGGCTAAAAGGATTCAGCTCCAGAGGGGAGCCCCTTACCTGAGTGTGGGCAGAGAGGAACACACAGAACGTTCAACAGGTGGGTGCTGTGGCCCTGGCAAAAAGACGTTGCGCAGCTAGTGGCTCAAAGGGCCAACAAAATCTGAGAGTTGGGGCAGTTCTTACTGGTCTCACGCTGCGACCCGAGACCCGGGAGCAGGAATCCAGCCAGCATGATGTTCTCAGAGAATCAGCCTGGGTATATCAATAACTATATCAGTGTACATATCAAGTACTTTGACACCACTGGATGAAAGACCCTAGGGGTTTGTGGCAGGATCTCACCTCTTTGCCATGGGAATGCAGCCATTTCCTTGCTTGGTTTCTCTCTCCAGCAGAACTAGACCACCCCTCTCCATAGTACCTATCATCCAAATAAACCAGAGACCCGAATCAAAATGAACTCGGTTTTTACTCTTAAATTAGAGAGGTCCTCTCAACCTTAACTCCAATTTAAAGTCCTTTGTGGCTTGAATTAGGAACGGTGTGATTTAGAGTATCTATCCTCAGCTGGGAGACAGTCTAAGGAACATTTGTTACCCCTTAAGTCATTCTGGACCACGAAGATCACTTTATGCAATGTAATGCCCTGGCTCCGAAGTTTTGTCAGGCCAAAATCACTTGTTTGAAGTTCCCTAAAGAGCTGTTTAAAGAGACATTTTACTCACCCTCGACAAAGGTTTCTCTGGGTTTACCAATACCATCTGTGACCTTTTCCCTAGTGTGGGAGTGCTGGAACACCTCTTAGCTTGAGCAGATTAAGGTGGCCCTAGGCTCCCTACTTCGACCAACTCAATGGAGGGAAAGAGGCATTGCAATACCTGCTCTCTAGGGAGGAGGCAGTGGTCATATAGGTAGAGGTTCTTCCAATGCAGACAAGCCCCTTCATAGGTGTAAGCAGCTGTGTCACCACAGGGGAATGCCACCTCCGTGACACTGTCTGGCCACAGAGCTCCCAGCAGTAAATGTCTCCTGCAGAGCCCTGCACAGTCTCTGCCCCTGCCTGCCAGACACTGTCATGGAGGGGTCGTTCTGCACCTCCCTCCATGCTGGCTAGCTGCTCCCAGCTATCAGTGCCTCAGGAGGCAGCCATCCATCCAGAACCCCCAAGATGGGGCTGGGTGCAAAGAGGGAGTAAGGCATGGTTCCTAGTGGGAAGAAAGAAGAAGCAGATAGGGGCTGGTACAGGGAGGAGTAGAGGCACTGGCTGGGTACTGAGGGTTTATGGGGAGAAAGCAGGGGCCAGGACTTAATCCTGAGCAGGAGGCAGAGGGGTGGTTTTTCGGGGTATAGGGGAGGGAGAGGCAGCTACTCCCTGGGGGTGCCGGAGCAGAGGCAGGCAGGGGCAGTGGAGGTTTCCTGGGGGCAGCTGGATGGGTGTGAGGGGAAGTTAGGAAGTGGTGGAAGCAGAATTGCTCAGGGTCATGGAGCAGAATGAGGAAGTGACTGGCTGCTACCAGCACAAGGAGCGAGTTGGAGACGGGGGTGCAAAGAAGGGGAAAAGATGGGCAAATGCAGGCAGGAGAGAAACAGAGCGGGAGAAAACAAGGGAGACTAATGGAGTGGGAAGGAAGGCTGGAGAGCGGGTACATAGTAAAGTGTGACCGAGCAGGGGCTGCTGCTGGAATTTGTTGGAGGGTGGAGGGTGGGCTGAAGGAGTTGGGGGCTTTGAGACCAATGTGGAATGAATGGGTGGCTTGTGGGGAGCGAATCAGCATAATGAGAGAAGGGGTGGGTGATAAGAAGGTGAAGACAAGGGAGTGTGACAGACCCAGACCGGTTGGGTGCAGGAGTCTGGTCGACGGCAAATATACTGGCCACTGAATGAATAGTTTTCTGTTCCCTGCGTGACCAGAGCAGGGGCTGCCCTAGAGCAATAAGGAACCTGCTAGAACCAATTAAGACAGGCAAGCTAATTAAGACACCTGGAGCCAATTAAGAACTTACTAGACTCAATTATGGCAGGCAGGCTCATCAGGACACCTGGTTTAAAAAGGACCTCCCATCAGTCAGTGGAGGGCACGCAAGGAGTGAGAGGGTGTGCTGCTGGAGGACTGAGGAGTACAAGCGTGATCAGGCTTCAGGAGAAAGGTCCTGTGGTGAGGATAAAGAAGGCGCTGGGGAAGTAGCCCAGGGAATTGTAGCTGTCGTGCAGCTGATACAGGGGACATGTAGACAGCTGCTATCCACAGGGCCCTGGGCTGGAACCCGGTGTAGAGGGCAGGCCCGGGTTTTCCCCATACCCCCAACTCCTGATCGGACACAGGAGGAGTTGACCTGGTCTGAGACACACACCAGAGGGGAAGGTCTAATTTGGAAAGGGATCTGGCCTGTCCCTGACCCACTAGGTGGAATAACAGGGATGGTGGGGATTGTTCTCCCTTTTCCCCCATGCTGGCCAGTGATGAGGTGAGCTGAGTGAACGGCAGGTTTGAGCCTCTAGCAGAAGCAGCCAAACTGAGGCCTGCCATGAACCTCTGAGGCAAGCAAATCTGCCAAAAAGCACAGGACCCACCAAGGCAGAGGAGGAACTTTGTCACAGGAAAAAGGAGGAGACAGGAGGAAGAGGAGAAGGCGGGGGAGGAGACCAAAGTGGGCAAGGAAGAGAACAGAGAGTGGACAACTAAAACACTGAACTGAAAACATTCTGGGAAAGACAAAGGAAATGGGTTAATCCCAACGTGTGCTGGAAGGAAAACCGTAACAGATGGAAAGGGAAGGAAAAGCTAAAGCAACTGAAAACAACAATGAGGAGTCCTTGTGGCACCTTAGAGACTAACACATTTATTTGGGCATAAGCTTTCGTGGGCAAAAACCCGCTTCATCAGATGCATGGAATGGAAAATACAGTAGCAGGTGTATATATACATAGTACATGAAAAGATGGGAGTTGATGGTGGGGTGGATTCCAACGTGAAACTGCAGAACTGGAATTAATTTGCAAACTGGACACCATCAAATTAGACCTGCATAAAGACTGGGAGTGGATGGGTCATTACAAAAACTAATTTTACCATACTCATTTCCCCCTACTGTTACTCACACCTTCTTGTCAACTGTTTGAAATGGGCCACCCTCATTACCACTACAAAAGTGATTTTTCCTCCCTTGGTATTCTACTGCTAATTGAATTGTCTCATTAGACTGACTCCCCCTCCCCCACCACCACTTGGTAAGGCAACTCCCATCTAACATGGCTACCACTCTGAAACCTAAAGCATTTGAGATTGGGTTTTGTTGGTTTGCTTTATAGAAAGTTCACTGCCTGTGTATATAAGTTGTTTCCTCATCTATCATTTGGGTCCATAGACGCTACAAACGTACCCATATTGAAAGCCCCACTAGAAAGCTTTCACATAGCTGAGGGACAAGGTTAATGGTTGGTTCCCATCCACACCACACGGTTTTATCTTTGCCAGAGATGATCATGTGGCAAGCAGATCTGCTGACACAGCTGTATTTGTACTGCAGACCAGACCCCTGAGTTTACAGTGGGCCTTGGGCCTTCTAATTTCTCCTTCCAGTTGGTCGGATTTGTGGAGTGTAGAAGATCTCATGGTGAAATTTCTGTGCAAAGACAAAGCATCATCTAGCTTGTTGGGTTTTTGTTGTTTTTGCAATTTTGGCTTATCAGTTGATATTGTATGCTGTAAATATAAATATATCACTTTATATTACATTAGGTTATCCCCTGATAGTTGCAGCAAAAACTACATGAAGCTGGAGTTGAAGTTGTGAATACTTATTAATAATTTGGGGTTACAGACATTGCCGGGGTACTGTAATTATCCCAAAGTCAAGCACTACAGACCCAGGCAATTCTGAGTTAAGGTTACATTTAAAGAGAAATCCAGATACATTTAGGTAGGGAAATGCCCATTTAGACATCCAAACAACCCTCCTCCTGCCCTGTAGCCACACTATACAATAACCGTCTGATTAAGGCATTTCTGTTTGTGACCCCAGATTAGGTTGAATTGACTTGTAAAGATGTTACATTACTTTTCATTTTATTTCTGGGAGAGAATTCCGAGAAACTCCCCCACATTTTTTTTTAACTGCCTCCTATCAGCTCCTTCCAGCCTCCCCCATGGGCTAGCTGCAAGCCTGAGCCAAGAAGAAACATTTGCAGAAACACAGAGCAATGTAGCTTTTGAATGGAAATAATACTGCTCCCCCGTAATGGAGGCAGTAGGGACTGTCAGCCTGAAAGCTCAGAACTGCCTTTCCAAAAATCCTCCTGTAACAGAGATTAGGCAGTGCACACCATCTGCATTAGCATGAAATGTAAGGTAGATGAACAACCTCTCTCTAACTACAACTATACACAACAATTAACACGCGGGTTTCTATTAAACTATATACACCTTATTTTAAGCAGACACTCCCAAAAGGGAGCCAGTATGAGGCATCGCTTTCTGGCATGCAAACTAGTCACCCAATGATTAACAGTTTCTCCTAAGTATCAGTGAGTCAGCCAAATCACCCACTCAGTATGAGAGCCAGCCACACATCTGAAAATTAAAAGTGCACATCACTTCCTTGCAAAAAAGACACTTCTGCATAACGAACCTCAGTCCACTGAGGCATCCAATTGTGACGGAGGCATACTTTACCCTTCCTGTCAACGGAGCCTGAGATTTTCAAAAGTGACTAGCAAGTTGGGGGCCTAATTTGAGAGCCTTGAAGAGACCACCTGAGCACCCACCTTCAGAAAGTCAGGACACCTTTAAAGGTGTCAAGTTGGGAACCCCAAATTAGCCACTCGAAACATGCTGGCCTTTAATTCTTTTTAAACATTATGGAAAGGCAATGTCCTCTCCATAATTAAAATAGCAATTTGCTTTCATGGTGAAACCCTGGTTTAGCACCCCTAAAAAGCATTGCTTACAAGCTTGCTTTGAGTGGAACTTTGTCACGTTTCTCTGGAAGCCAAGGAAAAGGTTTGTGCAGGTTGAAGAAAACTGAAAAGACTTTTGTTAGAGGTCATTGAAAAATACCCTGCTTTGAAACATTGATTTTGTCTGCTATTTCTACGTCTCCCTGTGATTCAGAAAAGGTCTTGTTATCGCCAATTCAGACTTCCCACATAGTTAAGCCCCCTGAAGAACTCACGTACTGACTATATTGAAAGAAAATAGGTTGAAGTTAAGCTAAGTTAAAGGATTTGGGGGTATAGTTTGGGCCCAGTTGAGCACCCACTGAGTTCAATGAGAGCTTTTTGCCGTTGCTTTGATGGGAGCAGGTTCAGCCACTATGGGAAAATACTCCAGCTAGAGTGCAGATATTAAACATTTAAATCCATACTTAAGACATTACCTTGAAAGATAGTCAAGACTCTATCTCTAAAAATACACAATTTACTGAACGTACAATTTACTCAAATTGCTCTCATCATGTAGTTGTGGATGATCATCAAGTGATCCATCCCCTGTCACCCATTCCCAGCTTCTGGCAAACAGAGGCTAGGGACACCATCCCTGCCCATCCTGGCTAATAGCCATTGACGGACCTATCTCCATGAACTTATCTAGTTCTTTTTTGAACCCTGTTATAGTCTTGGCCTTCACACCATCCTCTGGCAAAGAGTTCCACAAACTGTGCGTTGTGTAAAGAAATACTTCCTTTTGTTTGTTTTAAACCTGCTGCCTATTAATTTCATTTGGTGACTCCTAGTTCTTGTGTTATGAGAACGAGTAAATAACACTTCCTTATTTACTTTCTCCACACCAGTCATGATTTTATGGACCTCTATCATATCCCTCCTTAGTCATCTCTTTTCCAAGCTGAAAAGTCCCAGTCTTATTAAACTCTTTTCATATAGAAGCCGTTTCATATCCCTAATAATTTTTGTTGCCCTTTTCTGAACCTTTTCCAATTCCAATACATCTTTTTTGAGATGGGGTGAACACATCTGCACGCAGTATTCAAAATGTGGGCGTATCATGGATTTATATAGAGGCAATATATTTTCTGTCTTATTATCTATCCCTTTCTTAATGATTCCCAACATTCTGTTCACTTTTTTTGACTGCCGCTGCACATTGAGTGGATGTTTTCAGAGAACTATCCACAATGACTCCAAGATTTTTCTTCAGTAGTAACAGCTAATTTAGACCCCATCATTTTATACGTATACTTGGAATTATGTTTTCCAATGTTCATTACTTTGCATTTATCAACATTGAATTTCATCTGTCATTTGGTTGCCCAGTCACCCAGTTTTGAGAGATCCTTTTATAGCTCTTCGCAGTCTGCCTGGGACTTAACTATCTTGAGTAGTATCAGGAGTTGTTAAACAAGCCATGCTCATTCCATGGTACATGAAATCCACCTGGAGAATCAGACAATTAATTGGGAATGTTTGCATTTAATCCTCACATATTATAAAATAGTTTAATGGATGTATTTATGGCAGTGACCAAATTCTATAAAGACTAAACTATGCAAATGCCAAATCACTAAGTGGAGCAATAAGCTATTCATCAGATATTTTTATTGTCAATAATATTACCAGCGCTGGTGACAGCGAGTGAACGCTTTGAAAATAACCGAACCGTTACAAGAACAAAGCACCACGTGGTGTTTCTTTCTGACGACAAGGAATTCTGCTCCTAACCATTTTAGTAGCTTAAAACTGCAGACACGTTCAGATATGAAAGCATTGGTGGGAGTCAGATAAGAGTTAGGCGTGCAGGAATTCTGCCTGGTCCAGCTCTTCTGCCCCTTTCCTTACACAGGTGCTTAGGGAGAGGCTCTTTGCAGAGAGTAGGGGGAGAAGGTTGCTGCCCCTGGTCCCTCTTCTGTGGGTAAATAGGATGACATTACTCTGAGCTGCCACTGGCACCTACAGAAGCATAAAAAGAAAACATTGTGACAACCTTTTCCCCTGGAAGTCTCCTCCTCTGTCCCCGCTTGTGGATTTATCAGACATTCTGAGAAGTCTGTTTGTGTTGTTTTATTTCCTTTTGAAGGGGGAAGATACCTGTTATCTGGATCACTCGATCATACGAAAAGCCCAGTGCGGGAGCTCCACAAAGACTGAGGTCCATGGAAGGGCACAGGCACATCTGTCCCCTGCTTTATCCTCCTCCCTCCAACCCCACAAGACTGCAGTGAGTCAGTTTGCATTAACCCTGTCAGGAGTGACTCAGCCACTCCCCTTCTCCAGTGTGGAATCCCCACCAACAGCACCGGCCATATTGCCATGCCAATGCGGGAGGAGTTGCAGGCTACATAAATATGTCACTGGCATGGGGCCTCCACAGATCTCCTGGGCTCTTGCAGATCTCTGGGGCTGAAAGTCCAGCCCATTCTAAGTGCAGGGAGTGAGAGGAAGAACTCTGCCCACTAGGTGTAACAATCTGGTGGGAAGCCGACGAGTGCAGAATCATTGGGTTCCCAGTCTCCTCCCTGGGTGTAACCTATACAGTGGACAGTGAAGCCTGGCAGGGATTAATGCAGCATGATACCTCAGAGACCTCATCTGAGTGCAAGATTAAATTAAAATACAAAATTTGAAAACCAAAAATGTTATGTCCACTGAAAAATGCACTTTGATCACTAGTGTGAAAGTTCATAACTGGTGATTAAATGCAATGCGGGATACAGACTACTACAATGAAAGGGGCTAATGTAGGGGTGGGCAAACTATGGCCCGGGGGCCACATCCGGCCCATCACATGTTTTAATCCAGCCCTGGAGCTCCTGCCGGGGAGTGGGGTCCGGGTCTTGCCCCACTCTGGCACTCCAGCCGGGGGCTTGCCCCGCTCCACGTGTGCTGTGGCTCCGGGCGGCTCCCAGAAGCAGCGACATGTCCTCCCTCCAGCTCCTATGCATAGGGTCAACCAAGGGGCTCCGCAGCTCCCATTGGCCGGGAATCATGGCCAATGGGAGCTGCAGGGATGGACCTGCGGACGGGGCAGCACACAGAGATGCCTGGCTGCGCCTCCACATAGGAGCCGGGGGGGGGGGGAGGGGACGACATGCCACTGCCTCCGGGAACTGCTTGAGGTAAGCACCGCCCAGAGGCTGCACCCCTGACCCCCTACCATGCCCCAATCCCATGCCCCAGCCCTGATCCCCCTCCCGCCCTCCGAACCCCTTGCTCCCAGCCCAGAGCCCCCTCCTGCACCCCCAACCCCTCATCCCCCCCTCCGAACCCCTGCCCCAGCCCGGAGCCCCCTCCCGCACCCTGAACTCCTCATTTCTGGCCTCACCCCAGAGCCTGCACCCCCAGCCAGAGCCCCCACCTCCTCCCGCACCCCAACCCCCAATTCATGAGCATTCATGGCCCACCATACAATTTCCATACCCAAACGTGGCCCTCGGGCCAAAATGTTTGCCCACCCCTGGGCTAATGGCTTGCCATCAAGTGAGTCTTTGATCCAAAGACAATCCCAGACCTCACTGAAGCCAATGGGTGCACCAGGCACCCTTTCAGGCTCAAAAAAAGGAGCAATTAGGCCTCTTCCTACAGACAAAGCTACAGGCAACCAAGGGACTGCCCAGGGCGCATGGCAGATCAGAGCTCCGCCGTGTGGGTGATAGGGGTATTGCAGCCTGCAAGCTAGGATATTGGGTTTGCAGCTTGTGTGAGAGGCAGAACGCCGCCCAGCAGAAGCAGTGGTAAGCATGCCTGTCACCAAGTACTCCCTGGTGGGCCAGGATGACCCAGCCGCAACAGGAACAGGATGGGAGGAAAGGAAGCCAGAGATGGAGCAGTTCTTGAAAAAGGTGTTGGTAAAAGAGGTACCAATGCATCTGCACCCATTTACTTTTAGTCCCATTTCCCCCCATAAGATCCAAGCAGAGAATCCTAAAGTGCAATCAAAGTCTTTGCCCTTGCTGGGAAGTCCGCAGTCTTTATAGGCTGGCCCCAGCTTGTGCCCAAAGGTGGTACTTGCTTTTCCAACGTGTTGTTTCTCCTCAGATGCTGACCTGGTGCTGCCCTAATGTATAGAATCTTAGGACTGGAAGGGACCTCGAGAGGTCATCTAGTCCAGCCCCCTGCACTCAAGACAGGGCTAAGTATTCTCTAGACCATCCCTGACAGAGGTTTGTCTAACCTGCTCTTAAAAATATTCAATGATGGAGATTCCACAACCTTCCTGGGTCATTTATTCCAGTGCTTAACCAACCTGACAGTTAGGAAGTTTTTTCTAATGGCCAACCTAAACCGCCCTTGCTGCAA
The DNA here is from genome assembly GCF_002925995.2 of Terrapene triunguis. Classification (NCBI taxonomy): domain Eukaryota; kingdom Metazoa; phylum Chordata; order Testudines; family Emydidae; genus Terrapene; species Terrapene triunguis. The sequence continues at coordinate 3,483,998 of NW_020697743.1, read as the reverse complement.
TTTAAGGGCACTGCTTCTTGTCCTATCCTCAGAGGTTAAGGATTTTATAGAAATATAAACATTTTCATCCTGAACTGAGACAGAGTCAAAAGTCTGATTTTTGCACAGGAGGAAACGTTATGAAATACTCCATTTGAGGAGAACTAAATGGAATTTTCCAGCTGCTCCCAGTTGCCAGACTCCGTGGGCAGCTGCTTGACTCTCCAGACCTCCAGCCCAGGGAGGTAGCTGCTCAGGGAATTGGGCAGCCAGAGGAGCCCAGACTTTTAGGAAACCAGGCAGACTGGCACTCTGGCCTGCCTGGTTTCTATTGGAAGTTTCAAGGGAATCAACACGCTCCCACAGAACATTTTGACTCCATCAAATCAGCAGGAGTCTGGGTATAGTCTAAGTGTGACCTATTTTATTGACATGTATCTGCCCATCCTGGAACAGAGGAGGACTAACAACATGTGGGGCAATTGTCCTTTCAGGAACCTCAGCCCAACACCAATCCATGGCTCCCAAGCAGCAACTCTGCCTTAAGAACTGACTCCAATCAGAGAGAGCCCAAGACAGAGCCAACTCTGCTGTGTTCATGCAGCTCCCACTTCTTCACCACAGCCTCTACCCAGAACCTAACCCATAGCAAAACTACCCCCGCTGCATAGCATGTCTTCTGAAGACTGAAGATTTGCTCACACACTAAAAAAAGTACTTGGGAAGACAAGTGTAACCGCTCCACATGGTGACGCCTGCCATAATAGCTCTTTTATATCTCTAATTTATATGGTTCTACAGGAAGTGTAATTTTTTAAATAGCTTCTTAAAAAGAGACTTATAACCGCAACTCACTTTTCCATAAGACTTATTTTTAACGAGCCTAGGCTCAACTCCACATCCTGGCCTAAGAGCCTGGCACATTTCATTCAAACAATAGCTATTTTCAGGCCTCCAAAAGATGCATCTAAAACCATCTTTAAAGCTTCTCTCAAGTAGCAGGAGGAGATTTAATTTAAAATGTAGGAAATAAAATTTAAACAAACTTTGCTCCCAGGCTGAGCAACTTTATTGCTAGTTTGATTTAAAAAAAACAAGCATTTACACCTGTGATGTAAGTGGTGCAAGGAGGTTTCAAATGTAAACACTCAAAACAACCCTTCTAGCAGCCCTGGGGTAAGCAGGCACAATTCCATCAAGTTGAACCTCAGTTCAACCAGTGGAATTTGGTCCCATGTCATTAATAAATTGCAATCAGAGTAAGAAAAAGGAAATAAATACTATACACAAGGTAATGATCGACATTTAGAAGCCAAGTTCATTTCTTATTTAGAAGACAAGGGTAAGAAACTATTACAACTAGTTTTAAAAACCAACATCGCTTAACTTTGACTAGTAAATGCAGCTCTATTGCCTCTTAGGAATGAAGATCTGTCTAGCCATGATGTTAGGATGTTTGCTATAAAAGCCACAGAATTACCAATAGAGGAGACAACATACTCCTGTCAATGCTCATATGTCTTTCAAGGCCTAGGATGTCTGAAAGGAGTATGAGCAGATGACATCATGTGCTTAGCTGAATCAAGGCCTAGATCAACTCTAATGATCCATGCATAAAGAACACAGCCATTTCTCCCAACAGATAAAAAGCAGACTTGTGGGAAGTATGGATAAGGTGGCACATGTAAACTGGGTTAATTCCATGGTCATCATCAGGACTACATCCAGGAATTACACGCCCCTCGGTCGCCTTACTCCATGTGGTGCCAGTCCATAAACGCCCTGTGGCCCTGCTCTACTCCTATCTTTGCATCCCTCTCTTGTTGGGTTTTCTGCTTCACTTGCTTCGACCTTCTGCTATTCCTGTGCCCTCATTATATCACATTATATTACTCCCCTTGTAAAACACTCCACCTTGGTCCCCCTTTCTCTCACCTCCCCCATACCAAAGGCCACTTCTGCAGCAGGTGGGAGAGGGGGAAGGACAGACAGAGGCCAAAGTGGTGATTCAAACAAAGCCCCCAACATCAACTGTATCTGATGCAGGCTGTTGAACCAGCAGCAGGAAAACTACCAGTAGCAAAACTATGTCTGTATTAGACGAAGGACATACCGTTTGGCACAGGAAGTTCACACAAGTCAAGCTCTCAACCGTTGACTTTCACTGCCCCCGTTTGGAAATTATTAAGATAAGCAAATCCTTGGTGTGTTTAGTTCTGCTCCTGGGGTATTTAACAGATCACATGGCCTTGACCTTCTAATGACTGGTGTTTTAATTTGGGCTACTGACCTGAAAGAGCACAATGAAAGGCCGGGTGGGTTCCTGCTCTCTGCACAGTTTGTTCAAGACCACACCAACTAAAATATTTGTATAACAAATCACCCCTACTAGACATAAATCGAACACAGATAGCTTAACGCTGAGCCAGCTAAAAGAAAAGCAAGCACCATGATTCCCAAATACAGAGTGCCCTGCAGACTTGTGGGTGCGGGCAGCGAGACCCAATCTGGAAAGTTTCATTCCAGGTTCAAAAAACCTGGAAGGTAAAGCCTGGAAAGTGACACAGCCTAGGGCATTGGGAAGCCAAGCAAATGGGAAGTGATCACAGTGTGGTCAGCTCGCACAGTTTTATCACAAGTCCCACAATAGTGATGTTATATCTGTAGATCACAGAATCTAGTGATTACCTGAGAATCTCAAGCTTTCAATTAAAAAAAAAAAAAAGGGGGAAGTTTCTAACCCTCCCAGTTACAGAGAAAAGCTTGAAAATGTGAACCAAGTGCACCCTAAAAGCTTAGACATCACAAGGCAATTATGAAATCAACCATATTTTATAGTTCTTTCAAATGTCATGATTTTTAAGCCAATCTTGTGATTTTTGGGAGGGAGCGGTGGAAGAAAGGGTGGTGGTTTTTTTTTTTAAATGCTTGGGGTTGGCAAGATGGTTATTTCCAACCCACCCGTTTTTAAGTGTTCTACTGTAACTAAGATGGTGACGGTGCCTGGAAGGAGATCTTGTGCATCATGCAACTTGCACAAGATGTTTTGTTATTTGTCATAGAGTCATAGAATATCAGGGTTGAAAGGGACCTCAGGAGGTCATCTAGTCCAACCCCCTGCTCGAAGCAGGACCAATCCCCAGACAGATTTTTGTCCCAGATCCCTAAATGGCCCCCTCAAGGATTGAACTCACAACCCTGGGTTTAGCAGGCCAATGCTCAAACCACTGAGCTATCCCTCCCCCCAAGGGGCAGGCTTTTTCCAATTTACGTAAGGCCGAGTTTCATAAGGCCATCGTTTTTCCCCACTTACATTTGTGTGTGGCTGGCTCCCAGGTCTACATCCCCTCCTGTGCAAAGCTTTTCATTTTCAAAGGTGCGAACATTAAAAAGAGTGTCATTGCAAGGAGAGCGAGATCACCATTCCAACAAGCTTACAGCTGTTGACTTGATCCTAGCTTCCTTTATTGCATTTGTATTCACTGTTCTCAGAATATATAATTATCCAAGGCTGATAAACATCAATCAGAGAGAGACAAGGTAGCTGGGGCAATATTTTTATTGGACCAACTTCTGTTGGTGAGAGAGAAGTTGGTCCAATAAAGATCTAGCCTCACCTACCTTGTCTCTTCAATATCCTGGAACCAACACAGCTACAACAATACTGCATACAAATATAAAGCTTGTACGCATCCTGTCTCCCTTGGAGAATGTCGCCTACATGAATCTTGATGCAAATGCTATACAGTTGTGATTTTCTTATGTGCCTAAGTCAGTTAGGAGCACAATTCGTTTTTAAAGTCAGGAAGACTTGCCCACCTAAGTTATTTAGGGTCTGTCTTCACTGCAGAGTTAACTTGGGCTCTTACTCAAGTGTTGCCCCTACCTCCCCTCCTGTCCACACACAGAACCCTATCACCTGAGTTTATTGGTGTTTCAAACCGGGCTGGCAGGCACACCTCTTGGAGTACTTGTGGCACCTTAGAGACTAACAAATTGGAAGAGGACTCTATTAGTGCAAATTAAGGCCCTTTAAGTTTACAGCTGCAGTGTCCACACAGCACTTTGGTGCACACTGCTGTTCATACCCTCTTAGTCCTAACTGTGGTGTGGAAGGTCCTCATAAGTCATAAGGTGTTCTTAATTTTCCTATAGATTTGATTAGAGTAAATAAAGAGGTGGAGAGCAGGATGGAATCACTGTCTCTTTCAGGGAGATAGCGGGAGCCGTTTACGTATTTGGGAGCCTGAGCTCCAGTGCTTAAAGTGGGGGTCATGAGAGGTTGTAGACCTAGGGGGGAAAAAATTTACATTTCAAGTCAGGGCACCCACTATCCTATTAAAGCTGTTCCATAGGCTGTAGGATTGAGGATATTTTAGGACATTTTAAAACTCTTTTCTCCTCCTAGCAGGAGAGGCCACTGCTAGGAAAATCACATCGATTCAGAGCAGGAAGCCTCTTAACGTTTTCTTTAGCCAGAAATTAGTTTTGTCAAGCATCAAATCTGAGCTGGGGGGCCCAAACGAGTTATCCCAAATTAGTTCCAAGCCATTTTCACTCAAATATAATGGGACAAACGAGTGGTGTTAGGGTTGTGATTCCCTACTGAGTTTGCAGTTCACCAAAAAGTGAAAAGCTTCCCCGCGACTCATCCAGTCCCTACCAGAACAGTCAGTGGTTCTGAAGCTGGGTCTGCAGGCCACAGAGCCAGGAGTCCATGGAGCCATGATGCTATTAACTCTTTTTTCCAGTTGCTGAAGTGTTTTTTCCAAGTCAAGAATGACTGTACTTGCCATAGAAATGTTCACGATCACCACTGGCAGTCTATGAGAAATCATAATGTGGCCCATACTATAAAAAGTTTGAGAACATTTGATTTAGTAGATTCCTCCTCTCGCTCAGACCTGCCACTTACAAAATAAAGGACAATTCTCTGCAAGGAGCAACCCTTTCACAACAGAAATTTCCAATTATTTTTTGTTCACTGTTATGTTCCAAACAGCCACTCCATTTTATAATATATTAGTGATTCATACCCTGGTACATATGTTATTCAATTATGTTGTGTTAGATAGTCTTGCGTTTTCTTGAGCAACTCTTAGTAATATCCTCTCACTAGAGAGGTTGTCGGCTGTAGAATTAGATCCGGAAGACACCCTTATTTAGCAAAGCACTTAAATAATATGGGACTTCAGCACATGTTTAAGTGCTTTCCCTCAATCAGGGCCTTGGTGATTAGTTTTCTAATGGTTGTTGTCTACATTAAGCTTGATCTTGAACCTAAATAAAGCTGGGTAGGTTTATAGGGCCTTTCACTTCCAAATTAGCATCACCTCATTCATCAAAATGTCCTTAACTTGCAGACTGTGATGTAAATTAATCAGGGGCAGAAGTTGGGAAATCAGAATTCTGGAAGCTTAGGCAGCTGAAGGAACTTGCTGCAGTTTTAAAGTTTAATCCACATTGGTAATTTAAGTTCCAGAGGGGAAATAACATTCTGGGCTGGGCCAAAGTATGTTTTTTACAGCTGGGATCAGCTTCGTTTGGTGCCCATATGTGCTTGATTTTAGGCATGAAATCTGCAAATCAAAGCCGAGATACTTGCCATGTAGGTGAGCGAAAGAAGCACGATTTTTGCAAGCTATGCTGAAGAAAATCAGGATAGGGTAGAATTGTATACCAAAGCCAAGTTACAAAGAGCTAACGTTATGCCGTCTCCTCTACAGTTCCAATACAAGAGACGTCAAAGCTCTGGAGGACACAGTGACAGAAACCTGATTGCCGTATAACACTTTTACATGTAACCCTGGCTCCTGGGCTGGCTGGAGTCAATTATCGTGGACACAATGAGGCTCAGGCTCTGGGAGGAGACATTTTGCTTAAGATAATCAAAAATGGATCACTGAAATTAGTCTTCTCAACCCATGCTTGAGCATCTCAAACAGCCTGAGGGTCAAGCGTGATGCGCACCCAGCAGCTCCCACTGACTTCAAAGGACCGCTCACAAGCATCTCTGTGTGCCGGACTGGGACCATAGCAACTCTCTGGGCTCCGCTATATAGAACCATCCTCATACTAGTCCATGCACAAGTAAAGGGGGAAGACGGGAGGAATTCCTCCCCTCCCCCACAACATTTTTGGTACAACCTTGCACCTCCCCCCACACACAACCTTTGTTAGGTCCCTGTCTGATTTTCAGTGCCAAACATTTGGTGGACGTGGGTGAACAAGATTCCCAATGCCCTTCTGGTCGGTCACCCAGGATTTTAAGGAAACCTGTTCTACTGTGAGAAAACTGAACAGAGCTTGATTTATTACCACTAGAAAGTACCCCCTTGCACTGTGGGCAATGAAAGCTTCTGCTGGAATTCACACTGCTTCTGGAGCAGGAAGTACGTGGGCACATTTTGCCTTCTACCAACGGTTATCCATTTCTCTGAAAGTGCAGGGTTGGTCCTGCTTTGAGGAGGGGGTTGGACTAGACGACCTCCTGAGGCCTCTTCCAACCCTCATCTTCTATGATTCTATGAAAACTAAGCCTCCCCAGGTCTATGAAATGGCTGTGCCTGGGTTATCAATTTACATAAAAAGAAATTGGACCTTACTGATAACCTTTCAGTAGCAAAGGAGTGTGTCTAAAAATGCAATTGATGGCATGCTCCTCGTGGAAATGTAGAGCTGGATTTTCAGAGCATTAGTTTAACATCTTAATTGTCTTTCAGACAGTTTTTGCTTTTTATTAGTATTGTATCAGTATAATATAGTGAAATACCCGTCTGAATGACGAACTCCGCTGATTTTGCTATTGTAATTTGCATTTGTTTTTACAAACAATCAGTTCCACATCCACCATCTTTGCAGGCCTATACGGTTCAAGATTTATCTCAGATAGCTTTCATATCAATTCCATAAACCCTCCCTGTAGGTGTGAACAATGCTAGAATTCATCTATTTGAGATTTTTGTAATTTACGGCGGCTACTACTCAATGAATCTGCAAATGAGATGCATTTCATTTTTTAGGGGCCAAGCGCAGGTCTAGTATGAGGCATATTAATGGAACTGGGCAGTTCTTAGAATGTGACACTGATTTATATTCCTTTAAGGAGTTTTAAACTCCATCTGGATAACTTGCTGCCATTTTTCTGTCCCTGCTCCCAGCTTTTCATTTGTGCTTGTGGCTGGGGTCATCTTTATCTGGAGGAAGGGTTGTCACAAAATGGGACATAAAAAGGAGAAAAAGAAAGGGATTATTGAGAAGGAGATTATTGCAGCTGTGCCACTGTTAAGGTCTCTCATGTAACCACTCTATGCCAGCAGGACAGAGCTCTCCTGCCAGCATAATTAAACCACCCCTAACAACCGGCAGTAGCTATGTCGGCAGGAGAGTGTCTTTCTCGCCGACACAGCACGATCCACACTGGTGCTTTTGTCAGTGAAACTTTTGTAGGTCAGGGGGTGGTTTTTTCACACTTCTGTGCAAATTTTGCATATACAAAACAGGCCCCTGCAAGCACAATGCCCTAATAGCACACCATTAAGGTGAACAGGACTCTTAGCACAGAGTAGAGCTGATTGGAAAATACCATTTTGACAAAACTGAAAATGTTCTCAAAATCTTATAATTTTGACAAAAGTCTCTTTAAAGAAAATTCGAAGTCCCATTTAAATATTTTTGGAATTAAAAGATTTGATTTCTTAGTTTCAAATTTTCTTTTATATGTTAAGAATTAAGGGTAAAACTCCAAACAAAACATTTCAATTGACCTGAATTTTTTAATTTTGGGGATTTTTTTTTTCTTGAAGTTTTGGCTTTTCATCCTGATTTGGGACAAAAAAAATTTCCCAAATCTAAAAATTGCATAAGCCAGCAACTCTGTTTTCTGACCAGATGTACTTCAGAGCTTTTGTGGGAGCTACTATGAGGAACTTCAGGGGAAGCAAAATGGGGTTCTTGTTCAATAATTATGCCTTGATATACATCATTTGTTCACAGTAGTGAAAGCTGAGCATTTCCACAAAATAGAGAGTAGTGCAAAGTTTGGCCCCTAGAATACAAATGGTGCTGTATAAAATAAAATTCTAGTCTAATAGGCTCTTAACAAATATTACAAGATGCTATTACATATTTTTTGGCAATTTTCTCGCTCCATGACACAGCCAACTGTCATTAAGGAGTATGAAGAACCTCAAAAGGGGAGGGAAAAAACCCTAAAAGATTATTTTAACAAATTGGATTGAATCCTTGGTATATTTGATCTCTAGAGTAATAACCATTAAAAAAAATATTAGGGCTCCCTTTCCTGCCCCCACCCCCAACAGAAAAATAAATAAATCCCATATAATAAAAGTTTCCTTAGCTGTGAAAAAAGACACAGCAGTTCCAAAGCACAATCCCGTTCCACAAAAAATGAGCCCCACCAATCAAATCTTTTTTAGCACAAAGCATGCTGGGAAAGGAGCAAAGCCTGCAGTCCTACAACATACAACCTCTTCTGTCTTTCACTTAGTAGTGAAAAAACATTCCTGGGAACAGAAATGCTGGTTGAAGTAGGGAGGAAAATGCTAAGAAATAAGTCCAACCCTCCCTCCCCACAAAACCCTAGGTAAGGCCCTAGAATGCTGCTTTCATTTGAAAAGCTTTAAGTGTATTATAGAGATACTAGCTGTGACTCCGTTGAGTTTCACACTTAAAGCAAGAACTAAATTACTTTACTACCCTGTATAAATACAGCATATCTATTCCAAATATATAGCACTCCTTGAGGACAGAAAACTTTCAGACTCTATAGGTAAATATTCAGTGAGAGTTAAATTTCATTAAAAAGAGTCACTTCAGAAACTTAGTACCTTGTGGGTTTTAGATTTTTGTCCCAAATGCTCCCTATTTACACTTTGTCTAAATACACAATAGGGAGCAAAATACATCTGGAGTTGACTTTGTAGAGTGGCGTGTTCTGGAAAAGAATACTGTTACGAATCGCCACTTATTACTTTTCATGGCTGAAAGCTTCTCCTCCCACAGAGGCTGAGAATGTTTTTGGTGAAACTTGTGCAGATTTGCTTTCACTCAAAACGTCTGCCGTGTCCTGTTTTCAGCAGGACACTGCTCTTAGCAAAGATAGCCATCTTACCTCCTCTTTTAAGTGTTCTTTGTCTCCTGAAAGCATAGGGGCTAATACAGGGGTGGGCAAACTACGGCCTGGGGACCACATCCGGCCCTTCAGAGGTTTTAATCTGGCCCTCGAGCTCCCACCAGGGAGCAGGGTCATGGGCTTGCCCCGCTCTGCATGTGCCGTGGCTCCTGGAAGCAGTGGCATGTCCCCCCTCCAGCTCCTATGCGCAGGGGCAGCCAGGGGGCTCCGCACGCTGCCCCCGCCCCAAGTGCCACCCCCGCAGCTCCCATTGGCCAGGAACCGCGGCCAATGGGAGCTGCAGGGATGGTGCCTGCAGACAGGGCAGAGCCGCCTGGCCGCGCCTCCATGTAGGCAGGACCGGCTCCAGGGTTTTTGCTGCCCCAAGCGGCAGGAAAAAAAAAAACCCTGGACCCAATTGCGATCGGCGGCACTCCGGCGGCAGCTCCACCGCGCCGCTTT
>NW_020697743.1:3288824-3474324 GCF_002925995.2 Terrapene triunguis | reverse complement strand
CTTTCTTCTTCGGCGGGAATTCGGTGGCAGGTGCTTCCCTCCGAGAGGGACCCGCCACCGAACAGCCCGACGTGCCGCCCCTTCCCCTTGGCCGCCCCAAGCACCTGCTTGCTGGGCTGGTGCCTGGAGCCAGCCCTGCACATAGGAGCCTGAGGGGGGACATGCCGCTGCTTCCGGGAGCTGCTTGAGGTAAGCACCGCCCAGATCCTGCACCCCTGACCCCCTCCCGCGCCCTAACCCCTTGCCCCAGCCCTTATCTGCCCTCCAAACCCCTCGGTCCCAGCCCGGAGCACTCTCCTGCACCCCCAGCCCTTCATCCCCAGCCCCACCCCAGAGCCCACACCCCTAACCAGAGCCCTCACCCCCTCCTGCATCCCAACCCCCAATTTTGTGAGCATTCATGGCCCGCCATACACTTTCCATACCCAGATGTGTCCCTCGGGCCAAAAAGTTTGCCCACCCCTGGGCTAATACTTGGACTAAGGGCAACTTAATTTCACCTCTATTAATAACAATGGGTGGCAAGGGCCTTCTTTGAGAGCAATCTATGATAATGGCCGTTTTAAAAGAGGACAGTTCTTTGTGAGTTTCTCCCAACATTTTGCATTAAGAAACTTGTAGATGTGAGAAAAATTACCCTTGGTCACAAATTTCTTTCTTAAAAAGCACCTGTTGCGCTTTATCTACCCGACTAAGAGGGCAGGAAGGAAAAAATGGTGTGTGTGCAGGGGAATGTGGAGCAATGAAGTGGGGAGGGGGAATGTGTATGTGCAGGGGAATGTGGAGCAATGAAGTGGGGAGGGGGAAATGTGTGTGTGCAGGGGAATGTGGAGGACAGAAGGGGAAAGGGGAAGTGAGTATGTACTCCGACTTCTTTGTGCTGATCTGATATTGCAAAGCAGCTGTCAGCCCAGTTTAACTGGCCTATATACGCCGGATGCTTTGGGCTGCTCCAGCATAGGGTAAAGCAGCAAGAGCTGAATCTGGCTATCCATTGGGAAAAAATGTTAGGATGATACTTCAGTTCTTCAGAACTATCACATGGCAACATCCTCTGTGGTTTCTTAACGTTTGTCACAAGCTGGACTGAGCCCTTTAAAAGAGAACTGTTCCAGCCCACCTGTGTCTCAATAACAGCCTCTGGATGGGGCCCGATAGGGCATGTCTACACTAAAACCCAGGGCTGGCCCGTGCCATCTGACTCAGGCTCACGGGGCTCGGGCTAAGGGGCTGTTTAACTGCTGTGCAGATGTTTGGCTTCGGGCCCAGGCTCCAGGACCTAGAGGTGGGAAGGGCCCAGAGCTCAGGCTGCAGCCTGATCTAAAACGTCTACACTGCAGTGAAACAGCCCCTTGGCCCAAGCCTCTTAGCCTAAGACAGCTGGCCTGGGCCAGCCGCGGGCGTCTAATTGCAGCGTAGCCATGCCCGTGGGGGGGGGGGCGCAATAAAGAAAGAGAAAGCTGGGGCAGAGGCCCTTGAGGGAACTGTTTGTGCCTGGAGGACCACGCGGACACTGAGCCTGTGAGATAGAAAAGCCTGGGAATTCCTGCAGAGCTAAAGAACGGGGAAACATTCCAGGCAGGAAGGCCCAGGGGTGGCTGCTCCACGAACAGCAGGAGGTGCTTGAAAGAGCCCAGGGTGGACTTGAGTGGAGAGCCTGAGCAGAACCTAAAAACTGTGCCCAGCGTGGAACTCAAAGAAAAGACAGACCTCAGCAAGAAGGGGCTGAGCCCCGTGTGAGCCTGGGCTGGAAGACTCTTGGGTGTGTGAGTTTCATGTTAATAAACCAGACCCCATGAAGGGATATTATTGGACTCATGCCTTTGTGGAGTTACTGAGAATCCCTGAAGGGAAACTGAGGCAGGCTGCCAAAGAACCACCCCGGCCGAAGAGGCAGGCAGCAAACCCTGTCACAGTGTTCATAAAATGTAACTTTTAATTTAAAAAGAAACTCCCAGATATAAAGTAATTAATACAAAACTGAGGTTGGCAGTGTTGTATCAATAATTTAGGGTAAACTACATGACAGTAAACACAGGAAAATCAAAGAGTTAAAAAAAAAACATGGCCGGACATGTCCAGTTTAGGTACCCAAAGAATGTCAACTCTGTCCCGTAGAAAACGTGAGAAAAAAATCATAAACCACACTGTCTGGGAGTACACACAGTAAAATGCATTAATCATAACTCTATGATCATTGTATGGCATCCCTACAGGGCACAGTTAAGGTTGTTTGCTTGCCTTCACTGTTCACTTCTGTTCTGTAGCATCTTTGCAGTTCGTTTAAGCTTAACATTAACCTTGAATTTCCTTTATAGTGCTGTATTTTGGGACAGAGGATCCCTGTAATATATTCTATTACACCCTAAATTCCTGAAAAGTAAATGCCCAACCTTAATTCCCCATGTAATGCAGTTTTCAGCAGGGGAGAATATGGTAGGCAGCTTGTGAACAGTATCCCTGAGTGTCTTTATATCAGATGGTTGGTATAACACTTAAAAAAACAAACTGCTCCATGCGTCCTTTGTCGGATGTCAGGGCAGGTATTCTGCTGTGTGTGGGTGCGGGAGGTTGTTGACTTTCTGGGTAGAGCCATGTTCTGGGCTCAGCTATCAGACACAAGGGATCAAATATGCTGACTCGCTGCTTCACTCCAGCCTCGCAAGTAAACATAAGTAGAAGAACGACACAAAGGCTTGTAACACTCAGAGGCCTCATTGCCAATGTAGCCAGCTGTAAAAGCACCGTCACAACTTCAACAGGCTAGAAAGTGAATTTAAGGACCTATTCAATTGGTCATATACCAAAAAATATAGAATATGATCATTTAGGGAGAACTACATGGTCGGTCTCTATGATCTTTATTGATGCTTTAGTTGAAGGCTGTCATTTATAACCCTGACTGTATTTAAAACCCTGCATGTGTATAGCAAGGGCTACCGCACGTGGAACACAATTTTAAGTAAATGCTGGAACTTGTGAAGCAAGTTTTACAGCTGCTCATGTTTGTTACAGTCAGGCAATTCTAAGGACGCCCTCTGCTGGTTAACTACAGACAATAGGAACACTGAGGCCTCTCTCAAATAAAGGTACTAACCTTTAGCATGCAGGACCTAGAAAGTATTCTAGGGCAGTGGGTTTCAACCCTTTTTCATTTGTGGACCTGTACAAAATTTCAAATGCCGGTGCGGCTCCCTTTGGAAATCAGATACAGTTGCCAACCCTCCGGGATTGCCCTGGAGTCTCCAGGAATTACAGATTAATCTTTAACTAGAGATGATGTCAGGTGATAAAACCTCCAGGAATACCTCCAACCAAAACTGGCAACCTTATCCGCAGACCACAGGTTGAAAACCACTGTTCTATGGTAACAACAACCTTTCACAGACCCCTTAGACATAGTTTGTGGACCCCAGGTTGTAAACCACTGCTCTAAGTGTTAATACAGACATTTCTGATGCTCTCAGATAGACCTGAGGATTTATGATATGCCATAGATTAAGCATAGAAACTGACCTTTCAGGGCTGGATTCTCCCCCTGGAGAGATGGTCCTGTTTCCCAGTAGAACGAAACAGCGGGCAGGTTCCTTTAAAATTCCCCAGGTCTCCTACTCCAGGGAGTCCTGTGCCCAAGAGTCTCTCGCTCCGTTTCCTCTCAGGGACATATTCACAACTGCTTCTCCAGGTTTTCTGCTCAGCCCACACAGCTTAGCTCTGAACTGCTGTGTGGCTTGGGCAGCCCCTCCATTGGTTGTAGCTTTCTCAACAACATATGCATAGAATCATAGAAGATTAGGGTTGGAAGAGACCTCAGGAGGTCATCTAGTCCAACCCCCTGCTCAAAGCAGGACCAATCCCCAACTAAATCATCCCAGCCAGGGCTTTGTCAAGCAGGGCCTTAAAAACCTCTCAGGATGGAGATTCCACCACCACCTCCTTAGGTGTATACTTAGCTGCTCCTTCGCTTGAGTCTGAAAGAGTGGCTGGCACTAGAGAGAGCGCACTGATTTTTTTTTTCCAGTTCAGCACTGAACTGAAAAGTCTGAAAAAATGTTTCCTTTTTGGACCAAAACTGATTGTAGGTTTTTCTCGCTAAAATGAAAAAATATATATATATTTTGTTGATTCAAAACATTTCCAAAATTTGTTTTCATTTTTTTTTCTGGCTGAAACTATTCACCAAGTTTGACCCAAACTTGCAAATAGTTTTGATGTAACCAAATCATTTTCTGATAAATGTACTATTTGCCAAAGCTCTAGTTGGCATCCCCACTGATTTCAAGGTGGTCTGTGATTGCCTCTGGATCAGACTCACCAGACAGTTGACATTAGCACCTTTTAACCTACCAACTGGTTTTTAATATGGCCATGGAAGTCGGTGTAGTTCTGCCACCTACCTGGGGGCCTCACTGCATAACTTAGGTCTAAAGTGCCACAGTTGCCTCTCTAACATTGTCACTGCCTCATGCATGCTCCCTATGACACTGAGCCCACGAACTCCTTGTCCTGTAGGGAGAAGCCAGCCCCAAGCTCCTCAGTGGAAAGGGGAGAAGAGACAGCTGGGCATGGGTCAGCCTCGTAGTAGAGAGCTGGTGGTGACCACGTTCAATCTTGTATTTGCTGAGCTCAGTACCAAAGAGAGGCATAGATAGGGTTTTACCCAGATGGTCCAGTTTTTGGCTTCTGTGTCCAGGTGCCTTTTAGGGTTGCCAGGTGCCTGGTTTTCGGGGACCTGGCAACCCTAAATGGCACCGGAACCAAAAGCCCGGTTACCGTGGGGTGGGGGGAGGCGCCAGGTCATTAACCCACGCCAGCCCCTGCTCAGCCGGGGCCGGCTCCTACCTGCAGGCAGGCTCCTGGAGACGATCCAGTGAGTGACGGGCAGTGAGGCGGGAGAGGAGCTGGCGGCGGGGATTCGGGGCTCCTCTTGCCAGCAATTAGAAAGGTGGCAACCCTAGGCCTAGGAGAGCTGCCGTTACCGACTGTAGGAGGACAGCCTTTCTAAATCCTGCCTGCCCTGTCAGAGAGGGGGCGGCAGGAACAGCCTGGTCAAACCCACTATCACCATGCAGCAGTGGCATGGGAGCAGGGAGGCGAGGCCAGCCGAGAAGGGGGAGGAGTCTGGTAACTGGGCCTCTCTCGGGGCAAGGTCTTAGTATCATTTCACATTTATTTTGCAGGGCGGCTATCAGGTCCGGAGGCCGCTGTAGTAGGAGCTGCAAACTCCTTGTTGTCAGTCTGCCAAGCAGCAGCAGATTGCAGGGCCAGTTTCTCATTGGAGGAGGGAGTCAGTGACATGGAATCTAGGTATTCGGTCTCTTATGTACACTATTACGTACAAAAATTGCATTCAGGAGGCCAAATCAAACACACGTTAGGAAATGCCAAAAATGAAGACTACCCCTTTCAACCTTATTTTGCCCCACTTGTGCATATGCACGATGATAGTTTTTCATTACAGGATCACATACTTTTTTCGGCCCCATTCATTGCACAGGATGAATGGTGCTGGGGGACGAATCAGGGCTGTGTAGTGATGTAAACCGTGGTCTGTCGGACTCCTGGCCCTCTTGTTGCAGAAGCTGGAATGTGTGAAATATAGGAGGGTTAAATCCTGTGGCACCTCATTGATCCCCACAGCTTGGGTCATCAGCAGGGTTTGGAACTCTACCTTCAGAGCACAGATGCTCTCCACGTGAGCTAACAGAGTCACTAGTAGAAGTTGGGGGAGGGATAGCTCAGTGGTTTGAGCATTGGCCTGCTAAACCCAGGGTGGTGAGTTCAATCTTTGAGGGGGCCACTTAGGGATCGGGGGCAAAATCAGTACTTGGTCCTGCTAGTGAAGGCAGGGGGCTGGACTCAATGACCTTTCAGGGTCCCTTCCAGCTCTATGAGATAGGTCTCTCTCTCTCTCTATATATATATATATATCTAACAGCTGAGTGTGAGGCTCAGACACTAGAGGGAGATGAGACACACTTTGCCAGTGGGTTCCACAGCTGTTTGCTGAGAGCAGAGGAGTGTTGAGACTATGGACTCCCGGGTCCCAGTCGCGTTCTGAGGGGTGTGCTGCAGAGGCCACAGACCTTTCTGTCCTTGTCCCTTCCAGCCTGTCAGACCCCACTACCCTCACAGTCACTGCAGTCAGGCTGCAGCCTCCTCCACGCTGCCCAGGGGCCAGCAGGGGGCAGTGAGAGAACAGGAGAGACATCTCCCTGCTTGTAGTTTCTGTGTCTAGGAACAGGGTAGGCCACTAGCACTGGGAGCAGCAATTGCAGGGTAAGCCTTGCTCAGCCTCTGCGCCCCTGGGATGGAGCATGATCACTTAGGTAGGATCCTCAGAGAATGTAGCTGCCATATTCTGACTAGTCTCCACTGAGCACGTGCAAACCGAGATGTTTCAGTGACACACAAGTTGGGGCAAATTTTCCCAGGGGCTGGCAAGAGGCACTTCCCTAACTCCGGAGTGGCCCCCAGCCAAATATCAAATGCCTGGGTCCACAGCCTGGAGACTCCAGAGCTCGCCAACAAAACAGCTAAGCATCCTTAACACGAGCAAACAACCTCTTTTTCTCCAGGCAGGTTCTGAGAAACGACTGAACCATTTTTGCAGAATCTTTCCCAAAAAAATTCAGCCAGAGGCAGAGGCTCAACACGGACTATTTCCGCCCAAACCAATCCAGAAAATGGATGTCTAAAAAAAAGCTAACACAGAGTCTGCAGCAGCTTGCGAAAAGCAGTATCAAGCAGGAGATTTACACAGCAGTGGAGGGAAGCTCCTCTGTATCCCCTGCAATGTTACTGTGGATCAGAAAAGGGTCTCTAGACAGGCATCTATCATCGGGTATTCACCAGACAAGAGAGGTGGAAATACACAGCAGTATAGCAACTGCTTTACTTGTGACGAAACAAAAAACAGTGACTTCTTGTTTCACCATGCCACTGAAAACCACGAAGCACATCGCTCCCTACATTTTGACCAGACAGGCCTTTAATTGCACAAATATCCCTCCTGAAAAACTGGACAATCGAAAGCAAAGGGAATTCTTCAGATGGGATGCAGCAAATGGAGCGATTCCTTCATCAACCCAGCAGAGATCGGTTTTGACCTAACGCCGCCAAGTGTCACAAGCAGGAGATTCTGGAATGAGTGAAGCAGTCAGGTTGCTTGTCTGGTCACTGACTAATCAACTGATGCCCGTGATCAGAAGGTGTAATCAGGTGCCTGGATGGGCCACACTGAGAATGCCACACTCGGGACAGACTGCAAGAATTAGGACAGACAATCCCCAAATAATAATATTCACCAAGCCAGTAACAAGAGAGCTTCTGCAGTACCACACTGGTTAACCAGAAGCCAAACACAGTCCCTGTTAGGCATTCCAGCTCCCATCCCAACAAACAGGTCTAATATAGTGAGAGGCTAGTGAAAATCCATTTCACCATATGCAAGGTTCTACTAATCCCAAAGGATCAGACACGTATCCCCAGGTCAATATGAAGCTCAGATCTTACCCAAATATCACACTGTCAGCCAATCCTTAGTAAACTCACTAAAGGTTTCTTAAAAACAGAAAAGAAGAGAGTTCTAAATGGCTAATAGATCATGTACATACAAATGATTGCAAAATCCTTATATCAGGTGCGTAGCAGCGTAGCAGTGATGGAATAGAGAGCTGGCTTGTAAAGTTTCTCTGGTGACTTCTACAAGATTGGAAGGTCCTCAGTTCAAGATGCTCCTTTTTGTTGTAAATCCACATTCCAGAGCATTAGAGAAATGGAGTGTCTCTGTGATCTTTTAAAAAGCAACAAAGAGTCCTGTGGCACCTTATAGACCAGGGGTGCCCAACGCGGTGCTTGCGGGTGCCGTGGCGCGTGCCTGTGTACTGGCCGGCGGACGAGCATCCGCCGAAATGCCGCCGAGAAGCAGCGTCATCCAGAGGCGTCGCTGCTGAAATGCCACCGATCTGTGATCTTTTATATCCTCTGTCCTGTGCATGTAAATGTACTGTCCCAAACAAAGCCCACAGCCCCTGTACATGGAAAGTCACTGGCCCAAGGTGGAGTCCAGGGTTACAGGAGCATCTCACCTGCCCCAACATGTTTTGCTGAATCACAGGGGGCGGCCATTGGCTCCTCGCTGTTTGAGGCATCCCCAGGGAGAGCTATCAAGGTGGGATGAGTTTTTTCAATGGCCCATTGTGAGAGTGGAATGTCCTTGATGGGCCATCAACACGTAGCTGTCTAGCCCTATCGTAAATGTATCTGGGGGGTGTCACCCAGGAATACAACACACGTTTAAGATACCAGTAGCCAATATTCATAACTACAGATACAAAGATGATACATGCATATAAACAAGATAATCATACTTAGCAAATCATAAGTTTTCTATTGACACCTTACATGACATGCTTTGTACAAGATTTGTTGCAATTGTATAACAGTGGTAGCGACAATGATACAAATGGTCATCTTTCTTATACACAGCATCACAGTAGGTATTACATATTTTGTTTGTTTTTCAAGGCCTAAATGGTGAAAATGCAACTGACTTGGAACTGAAAGCTGTCCTCACTTATACAGTTTACCTATAGATAGGGCCCTACCAAATTCATGGCCATGAAAAACGTGTCATGGACCATGACATCTGGTCTCCCCCCCATGAAATCTGGTCTTTTGTGTGCTTTTGCCCTATGCTATACAGATTTCATGGGGGAGACCAGCGTTTCTCAAATTGGGGGTCCTGACTCAAAAGGGCGTTGCAGAGAGGTCACAAGGTTATTTTAGTGGGGGTCACAGTATTGCCAAACTTACTTCTGCACTGCCTTCAGATCTGGGCAGCTGGAGAGCAGAGGCTATTATCTTGGCACCCAGCTCTGAAGGCAGAGCCCTGCCATCAGCAGCCCAGAAGTATGGGGGCAGTACCATTCCATCCACCCTTACTTCTGCACCATCCTTACTTCTGCACTGCTGCTGGCGGCAACGCTGCCTTCAGAGCTGGGATCCCGGCCAGCAGCTGCCCCTCTCCAGCTATCCAGCTCTGAAGGCAGCGCCGCCACCAGTAGCAGTGCAGAAGTAAGAGAAGCAGTACCGCAACCACCCCTCCCACAACTCCTTTTTGGGCCAGGACCCCTACAATTACAACACCGTGAAATTTCAGACTTAAATAGCTGAAATCATTAAATTTATGATTTTTAAAATCCTATGACCGTGAAATTGACCAACATGGACCGTGAATTTGGTAGGGCCATACCTATAGGCTGTTAATTACCCCACCGTTGCACAAGCTATTGCAAAGAGCTTGAATACTTTTGGGGGTGGATTTTGATGATAGTGCATTTATCACTGACAATCCATCCTACATGTCTAAAGCTTACCTTCAAGCACTTCAGGGATTCCTGCCTAATTCATTTATTTTACCTTTAGCCTTCACATAGTAGCTAGCCCTGGCTAGTGACATCTGGAGGCCCAATTTCCCAGACATTTAAGAAGCTAACAGGCAAAAGTTTTTAAAAACCGTCTCAGCAGAAAATTGCATTTTAAAGAACATCCACCAAGGGCAGTGCAGGCTGTGGGTTCAAATCTTCCTCTGAAATCACCCTCTGAACCATTCCAGCAGAGCGGAGTCCTCATTGAATAGATAGTAGTCCTGCCTTACCAATCCGAGCCTCCAGCGGGAATGCTAGCTCTAGGGTATAGCGCCCTGTGAAAGCGTGGCTAGACCTGCAGGTCGACGCTCTGCGTGTTTCCAAAATCACGCCATGCCACGCCAGGCAAGCAGCCGTTGCCCTTGTGGAATGTGATCTATTGCTCTGACCGGGGGATTCCTAGGTTTGTTTGTAGGTTTCTTCTTTGCACAACTGATAAGCCCCTTAGACACGCATAGGGTGACCAGACAGCAAATGTGAAAAATCTAGACTGGGGTGGGGGGGTAATAGGAGCCTATATAAGAAAAAGACCCAAAAATCGGGACTGTCCCTATAATATTGGGACATCTGGTCACCCTAGATACGCATAACGACTGGATGTCGGGAATCAGGGCCTGCAGCAGAGGCAGTTTCCAGGCAAGGGTGCTGGAGCCTTCCCAAAAGCAGGGTGGGCCCTGCCCCCTGAGGCCCCGCCCCCACCCCTCCTCTTCCTCTGGAGACCCCAGGGCAGGTGGAGGGACCCGGGCTCCCCCCAACCCGGCTCCGGCCAGGGACCCTCAGCCCAGCCATAAGAGCCATGCGGGCAGCGGTGGGGAACCGCGGCGGACTCTCCACCTGTCTGCGGTGCGGGGGATCCAAGAGCAGCCCCCGGACCCCCCCGCCCAGGGCAAGTGGAGGGTCCGCGGCTCCTGTGCGGCTCTTACCATGGCCAGGCGGCAGCTCCAAGGGCCCCCCAGCCAGAGCCGGGTAGGTTTCAGAGCCGCGCAAGCAGCTGTCGTCACCCGGCATGGAGTCGCGGCCCCTCCACCTGCTCAGGGTGGGACACGGGCTGGGAACTGCTTCCAGCCCCCCCGCACCGCAGGCAGGTGGAGGGTCCGTGCGGCTGGCCTGGCTGGAGGGTGGGGTCTTGGGGGGAAGAGGAGGGGAAGGGGGTGGGGTCCACCCCGACCAAAAATTGGACAGGCCACGTCCATCCACTTTCAAAAAGCGGGAGGGCTATGGCTCCCCCTGGCCTCTCCGGTTCCAGCGCCACTGTCTCCCGGCTACTTAAGGAGCATTGCGGGCCTATAGTTGGCTCCAGTGCCTGATTGGTTGGAAGAGTCACCAGAGCAGCTCTCAAACCCAGTGGCTGCTCCAAGCACTCACCCACGGCTGCAACAGCTCCTCTGCTTGCTTGTTCCCAGCCATGCTCCTGCTGTGCCTCCCCGCAGGTAACCTGGTCCTGATCCTCGGCTCCGATTCCTGACTCCTGGCTTCAGCACTGACCCTTGGCTCTGGCATCTGGCCTCAGCTGCGACTCCTCGGCTCCGAGTCCTGCTCTGACCACTAGGCACGACCGCCCATGTGCCGGTCACTGACGCCGGGGAACTCTGGGAGGGGATTCTCTTTTACTTTCCCAGTGGAGAAGTGGGATAACCTGAGCCCTCAGTTTTCCTTAGTCCCTTGACGTTTTTCCCCTGAGGATCCCTGACCAGTGGTGCTTTCAAATCCATGTACAGCCCCACCTCTGGATCTGACGGATGTACTTGGGCCACCGCTGGAAAGGGGGCAGTGGACAGTGCCAGGGAGTCTGAAGTTGTCTCCAGCCTCTTTTTCGGCCACCATTTTTGGAACCGATATGCTTGTTCCATTTGGGGTATGACCCTCCGTTGCGGCTTTGCTATCACAGACCCTTTGGTTTGGGGGAAGGAGGAGGTTTCAGCATGGAGCCCATGGGATCTGAGGGTGTCCAGGTGTGCAGATGGGCTCTGCTAACAGAGGCCGCCCCCTGCAGGCTCCTGCCATGCTAAGCAATCAGCGCTGATGGCTGCGGATCCAGAAGTACCACGATCTTGGCCTTTTCCCTGCTAACAGAGCTCGGTACCTTGCGTGATCTCTTGCACTGTTTTTTAGCTCCTGAAGGAGCTGGGCAGTGCTGAAGAACGCGAGAGAGGCTCTCACATGCACAGGAGCAGCTTTAATAGGCTAAAGAACAGGAGTACTTGTGGCACCTTAGAGACTAACAAATTTATTTGAACATAAGCTTTCGTGGGCTACAGCCCACTTCATCGGATGCATGCAGTGGAAAATACAGTACGAAGATATATATACACACACACACACACAGAGAACATGAAACAATGGGTGTTATCATACAAACTATAACGAGAGTGACACAAATGGACACAAATCAGACGTCAAGAATTATAACATTAAAAAACCAGTTGGAGAACACTTCAATCTCCCTGGTAACTCGATTACAGACCTAAAAGTTGCAATATTACAACAACAAAAACTTCAAAAACAGACTCCAACGAGAGACTGCTGAATTGGAATTAATTTGCAAATTGGACACCATTAAATTAGGCTTGAATAAAGACTGGGAGTAGATGGGTCACTACACAAAGTAAAACTATTTCCCCATGTTTATTCCCCGCCCCTCACGGTTCCTCACACCTTCTTGTCAACTGCTGGAAATGGGCCGTTTTGATTACCACTACAAAAAGGTTTTTCTCTCTCCTGCTGGTAATAGCTCACCTTAACTGATCACTCTCATTATAGTGTGTATGGTAACACCCATTGTTACATGTTCTCTGTGTATATATCTATCTATCTTCCTACTGTATTTTCCACTACATGCATCCAATGAAGTGGGTTTTAGCCCACGAAAGCTTATGCTCAAATAAATTTGTTAGTCTCTAAGGTGCCACAAGTACTCCTGTTCTTTTTGCGGATACAGACTAACACGGCTGCTACTCTGAAACCTTTAATAGGATAGTGGGTGCCCTGACCTGATTTGTAATTTTTTTTTTTTAACTAGGTCTACAACCTCTCGTGACCCCCGCTTTAAGCACTGGAGCGGAGGCTGCGACAGGCTTATCCATATGCTCAGATCCTTTAGTTTGGCAGCTAAAGCTGGAGAAGCAAGGCTTGGAGCAGGTTTTAATGCCCCTTAGGAGCTGTCGGGGTGGAGGTGCTGTGAGTCTGGGTGTGGCGCAGCAAGCTGGATAAACTCTCCCCGCTTCCCAAGCGAACCAGGCACCTAACATGGGCGTCTGAAGCGGGGAATACAGCAGGACAAGAGGCCCGCCTCTTAAATCCTGGCCGATTCCCTTCTGGATCCGTGGATCCGGGCTAGGACAGATATAAACATAAAACCGTCTGGAATGAATCAGAGCCACCCAGCGAGGTTTCTGATCCATCTGCAGCAGCAGCAGGAAGGGGCCCAGGTGGGCAGAGCAGCACGCCCCCTTTTCTAGCCCCGCCCTGAGGCTGTTCAGGAGCAGCATAGGGAAGGCCAGGAGGGGGCGGGAGAGGAGGCCCACAGGCACTGCCATGAAACCCACCGCTGTCAGCAGCCCCACCAGCGAGCACACCCTGTGAGCGGGACTGTGTAGAGGCCCCTTACCTACAAATCAATCTGCTGTGGGGGATGAGTAGGGTGACCAGACAGCAAGTGTGAAAAATCGGGATGGCGGTAGGGTGACCAGACAGCAAATGTGAAAAATCGGGACAGGGTGAGGGGGTAATAGGAGCCTATATAAGAAAAAGACCCCAAAATCGGGACATCTGGTCACCCTAGGGATGAGGGGGAGCGATGCTTAGCTTGCAGTGCTGATGTGGCGCATGTCGAAGGCCTGCGTTACCCCCCCTGCCACCTGCAGGCCTCGCTCCCTTGCACTGCAGCTGAGGAGTGCAGCGCTGTGTTTGCTTGGCTTTGCAGACTTTGCTCGACAGAACTTGCTGTGCTGGCTCCAGGCTGCAGTGTTTCAGCCAGGCCAGCACTAGGACCCTGTGGGGTGTGGAGGAGGGAGTGGTTGTGGGAGCAGAAAAAGGAACTTCTTTATAAGCCGTCAGGCACTCCTCCTGCTGCACCAGGCAGGAAGGGAAAGGCAGGGACAGGCTTGCCCAAGTGCAGCTGTTGCACCCAGGAGAAAGCAGCCAGCATACAGAGCGCCTGACAGGAGAGCGGGTGCTGTGCACTGAACAATGTGCCCAGGGTCTGCCACTCACACCCTGTTGCTTCCTGGCCTCCCCCCAGAGAACCACCACCACAGCTTCCAGAGACAGGCAGAGCTCTGACTGTCCTGAGGAGGGGAAGATGGATGAGGAAACAACAGGCGACTCTGAGACCTTGCTGGAAACGCCAGGGCCGGCTGAGCTGAGGAAACCGGTGCTCTTCAGAACTTACAGGCGGCGATGGTTCCTGCTGGTGGTGGTCTGCCTGCTGAACTGCTCCAATGCCATGGTGAGTACCGGTGACACTGCCCTCAGCGCTTAAACCTGTTTTCTTGTGGAAACCTGACATTCTGGTCTGGAACAAGCCTGCCTTTCTGTGACACTGGTGGGGAGAGAACAGCTCTGTCCCAACTAGCATCTGTAGCAGACGAGCTTCTAAGAAACAACGATTTGTCTTAATGCATTACCTGTGACAATACACTGTGTCCTAAGCGTCTGTCTAGGCAGCAGCCACTTGTGATTTGAAAAGAGATCGGCCAGAGCAGAAACTTTACTCCGGGCTGGTCTACACTAAGCCCCCAGTTCGAACTAAGATACGCAACTTCAGCTACATGAATAACGTAGCTGAAGTATCTTAGTTCGAACTTAAAGGTACTTACCGCGGGTCCACACGCGGCAGGCAGGCTCCCCCGTCGACTCCGCCTACTCCTCTCGCGGAGCAGGATTACCGGCGTCGACGGCGAGCACTCCCAGGATCGATTTATCGCGTCTAGACAAGACGCGATAAATCGATCCCAGAAGATCGATTGCTTGCCGCCGAACCAGCGGGTAAGTATAGACGTACCCTTAGTGTGATGAGCTAAAAGGTTGTGGCAACCTTAACCCGGGCTGAGATATTTCACAGCAAAACTAAAATATGGAGAACGCTAACTTCAAATGGATTTAACGAGGAGGAAAAAATCGATCTAAGCAGCCTGCAGACGATTGCTTTGGGAACTTCCCTTGTCTCGTGTATTTACATAGTTTGTTTGGGAAGTTACAAAGAACTATTTTCCATGGCAACATAACAGCAGCAAGCGTTAGACAAAACCGAGCTGGAAAATACACTAACACAGCTGGTATAAATTTAACAACGTGCTTGGTTAATCATTCCTGGTTTTTGTAGGCTGCTTTTATTATTTTAAAGTGTTTGGAGAGCTTGGATGAGTTATTTGAATTGAAATCCTGCTACAAAGGCCTAGTTCACACTTGGAAATGCTTGTCAGTACAGCTATACATGTAGCCTAGAGGCAGCTTGTACCAGCAAAAGGGTGTTTTGCCAGCATAGTTGATTCCAGTTCCCCAAATAAAATAAGCTATACCACCAATATAACTGCAGCTACACTAGGGCTTTTGCTGGTATAAATCATAGAATCACAGGGTTGGAGGGGACCTCAGGAGGTCATCTAGTCCGACCCCCTGCTCAAAGCAGGACCAATCCCCAACTAAATCATCCCAGCCAGGGCTTTGTCAAGCCTGACCTTAAAAACCTCTAAGGATGGAGATTCCACCACCTCCCCAGGTAACCCATTCCAGTGCTTCACCACCCTCCTAGTGAAAAAGTTTTTCCTAATATCCAACCTAGACCTCCCCCACTGCAACTTGAGACCATTGCTCCTTGTTCTGTCATCTGCCACCACTGAGAACAGCCGAGCTCCATCCTCTTTGGAACCCCCCTTCAGCCAGTTGAAGGCTGCTATCAAATCCCCCCTCACTCTTCTCTTCTGCAGACTAAATAATCCCAGTTCCCTCAGCCTCTCCTCATAAGTCTTGTGCTCCAGCCCCCTAATCATTTTTCCAGCCCCCATATAATTTAAATTAAAAAAAATATTAAAAAAAAAAATCACATCCCTAACCAACATTACCACACTGGCAAAAGTTTTAGTGTCGACCTGGCCAAAACCTTGTACCTTGGTCCAGGACTGGCTTTGGCAGACCAGTGGGGGGAAGCCAGGACTCTGTGTCCTTGGCTCACAGCAATGTTTCTTTCTTTGAGAAATTTCAGTCACATTGCAAGAAGAAATGAAAAACCTTAAATCATTTTAAAGTCAAACATCCTTGCCAATGTCTTGTCTGCAGTGATGTGAACATGGATGGCATCTTACTTCATACAAGTAAAATACTGGACATTTTAAATGTAAGAACATAAGAATTGCCATATTGGGCCAGACCAATGGTCCATCAAGGCCAGTATCCTGTCTGCCGACAGCGCCCCCATACCCAAACTTTGGGGGCAGTGTACAGAACAGAGATGTTGGAGTGATCAACCTCTGTCTTCCCCTCCTAGCTTCTGGCAGTCAGAAGTTTAGGGTCACCCATGGGCTAGCCCCGTGGCCCTGCCCCTTCCACACAAGGCCCCACCCTCTGCAGCAGGAGCCCTGAGCCCCCTCCCGTGGCCAGAGAAGTCTTGGGCTAGCTGGTTGGACCCCGGAGCCTCCCCTCCCCCACTGCCACCAGAGCAGCCCCAGGCCAGTGTTCCACGGCAGAGCCTTCCTTGGCCTATTATACCCGCCGCCCATGGGGTCACCCAGAGCATGGGGTTGCATCCCTGACCATCTTGGCTAATAGCCAGTGATGGACCTATCCTCCATGAACGTATCTAGGTCTGTTTTGTAGAGTCAAAGCTCTTCAGCCAGGAACTCGAAAGTAGGAACTGAGCACACTAGAAGACCTAAACTTGCCCCCAACCAAGTGCAAGTAACGAGCATCTTCTCATCTTGAGCATGCTATTTCCTTGCTGCTTTTCCAATCTGCATCACAACACTTCCTTTCTCACCAGCAAAATACAATATGGGATCCCCCTGGAGAGCTGCCTGCCAACAAGCAAAGTGGCTAGCAACAGGAATGACAAGATCACACCAGACTGAAATGGTGCAAATTCTATTAAACGGCATTAGTGACCCTTGCTGCTTAAAGGCGCGGGTGTTCCCGAGGTACACTGAGTAGCTCCTCAGTCTGCTAAGAGCTAGCAGGGCTAGTAACAGAGGAAGGTGCTATTCAGCGAGAGCAAGGGTGGCACAATCTAGCCCAGAGTGTTTTAAAGATAGAGCTGGAAATAGCTTGGCATCGGTGAGTGGGCATTAGCTTGGTTTCCTCACTGGTGTAAAGCAACAGACTCATCTAATGCTCAGAAAATGGACCAAATGTGCTTCCTTTAGAGCCTCTTATGAGCTGTTTATGATCCGGGTTTAGAAAAATTGGATTTATCGAACAAAGCAGGCGTCTTTTCTGTAAGGGCTTGCCTGCCCTACAAGCACAATGCAGTTATTGTGAGTGCTTCAACGCTCTGATCTAATCCTGCCTTCACAAGGGATTGAATTGTGCCCGGGCAGCAGCTCTCCACAGCTGTCAGCTCATGTGCGCTCACTCCCACCTCCCTGCCCAAGTCCTGCAAACAGCTGTGCACATGAGCAATCCCAAGGGGCTACTCGAGGGCCTGTGTTTACAGTAGGGTGACCAGATGTCCCGATTTTATAGGGACAGTCCCGATTTTTGGGTCTTTTTCTTATATAGGCTCCTTTTACCCCCCACCCCCGTCCCAGTTTTTCACACTTGCTGTCTGGTCACCCTAGTTTACAGGATTGGGGACCCTGTTTGTATAAGTGCCTTCTCTGCATAGCTCTCCTATACTGCCTCAGCCAGGGATCAAGTGGCTTTTGACATGCCCGCAGAATGGCACCCATAGGAACACTGTGCTAATACCTGGGAGAATGAGCTGAACTGAGTCGCACAGGTCCTGGGGCCCTGTTCACAGGGCAAAACCAGTGTCATGAACAGATTACAGGAACACAAGCAGGCAGGCCGGGGAGCTCAGAGAATAGCAAGAGCTGGAGAAAGGATGAAAATTCCTTTTGAATCTTTTATTCTAAAAGTTTTGCAAGACTTGTAATATTTGAAAATGGCTGCCCAGTCCTACTAAGCTGGCAAATAAAGAACTAAGCTTTAATCAACAAACAGGTGCAACTTTTATTCAACCAGTGCTAGCAACAAACAATTGAGGTGCAGCTGGAAAGACAAAGGCCTGGTCTACGCTGGGGGGGCGGGGGTTCGATGTAAGATACGCAGCTTCAGCTACGGGAATAGTGTAGCTGAAGTCGACGTATCTTATTTCAACTTACCTCCCGTCCTCACGGCGCGGGATCGACGGCCGCAGCTCCCTCGTCAACTCCGCTACCACCGCTCGCTCTGGTGGAGTTCCGGAGTCGATGGGAGCGCGTTCGGGGATCGATATATCGCGTCTAGATGAGACGCGATATATTGATCCCCAATAGATCGATTGCTACCCGCTGATCCAGTGGGTAGTCTGGACGTACCCTTAGAGCCTAACCTCATTGCCCAAAGTCAGTAGGAATATTTTCATTGGACTTTGGTGGGCACTGGGTCAGGTTCTAAAAGTGAGGGGCCTGAAAAGTTACTTGTATGCTTAAGTGCTTGCAGAACCAAGCTATAAACACCCAGATGCTGGCTAACTGACAGCTAACTGAATCATTCACAAATATTAGAAGGGCTTAAATATGATATAAGAAGAGAGTGATTGGGAGAAATAGGATGAAATTAAGAAAGGGAAACTCTAGGTTAAATATCTTGAAAAAATCTGACTCTGTTAGCTCTAAGAAACAATCTCTGCAGGGAAGTGTTGGAAGCCCTGTTTTTTGAGATCACAGCTCTAGCAAATACATGGCAGGAAAGGGGATGGAGTAGATGTAAGGATGGAAGGTTTCTGGCCAATGGGAGCTGCAGAGCCAGCGCTCGGGGAGGGGGCAGCGTGTGGAGCTTCCCTGGCCGCCCCTGCACTTAAGGGCCGAAGGGACATGCCGGCCACTTCTGGGAGCCACGCAGAGCCAGGGCAGGCGGGGAGCCTGCCTTAGCCCTGCTGTGCTGCCGACCGGACTTTTAACGGCCTGGTCAGCAGTGCTGACCGGCGCCACCAGGGTCCCTTTTCAACCGGGCATTCCGGCTGAATACCGGACGCCTGGCAACCCTACCTCATGGGTATATAAGGGGCAGGGCATTGCCAGTCAGTTTTATATGACAGAGCTAAATAGTGCATGCAAATCGTGCATCCAAGTCATGAAACGGGCTACAAATGCAATAAAAAATAAGGTATTCAAAGGTTTAACAAATGTGGGGGGTGGGGCGCCGAAGACGCTCCTCACCTGGGGCGCCTTTTGGTCTAGGACCGGCCCTGATCAAAACTGTATGAATAATGGACACTTAAAATGGGTCCCCTCCACAGTATGCAGATAGAAGTCTGTGCTGGCTTTCTTCTTGGTCTCTTTCCCAGCCCCAGAGAGTCTAACCCTCCTGCTGCCCAGTCAGCCTTTTTGCCACCCTCCTGAGGCTGGCCGTGGTGTGGGTGAAACTCTCTCACACAGTATGGCCCCACGCCAAAGATTGAAACATGGTAACATGTGTGTTTTAATAAATCCATAAGTGTAGAAACGCTGCGATCTTAAAACAGAAATAAAACCAGCAAGAAGGGAAAGCACACACACGCTGCCAGTTCAGTCCCATTCGGTGCCAGTCTCAGATTGTCCTGCAGTGCCTACGTACCAATGACTACAACCTTGAAAAATCAAGATAGAATTATTGACCTTCTCAGATTTAAGAGTCAAAGTATACAGAGGTGTTCTCTCTGCTCCAGCTGTGGTCTCCAACGTGACAGAAAAAAAAAGAAAAGAAAGGCACTTAGGTACATGATGTAATAAAATGCCCATGCAGCTAAACACTGGCCCCAATGCCCGCTGCTCTGCACCTTGTGACGTACAGCCGTGCACAGTCGCTGTGTGCCGCTGACATTCTGCTCTCGTTGTGCTTTGCGCCCATTGTACGGGTGTGCAGAGTGGTGGGGAATCGGACCCACAACGCTGACAAGGCATAAGGAAAACTCTTCTAACAAAATGCCACAGGTCTTATTACCCACGTCTGTATGTGGTACCTCATTAAACTTAAGCCATAATACTTGGTACTCTGCAAACTTGAAAATATAGACACTGACCCAGTATGTTTGGGAATTTTTAAAGTAAAACTACAATAATTTCTATAAGGCCAATATACTGTAGGAAACAATTGGCTTTTAAAACGCCTTCCTTACTTAGACAATGCCATAAATTGGCCTTAATTAAATTCCTTGCCCCACAAAAGCTTGTGGCTGAAACAGCCACACTTGTAGCTAGGCAACAAGCAAAAATGTATTAGGGAGGGCTCAGGGGAGGGAGGTTGTGGGGGGGAACATTCTGGCTTCAAGAAAGGTTGTATAGAAAAAAAGCTGGAGTGAAGCTAGCTACGTCTAGTGAGCTAATTCCTTTAAAAGGAACTACCCAACTCCTCTGCCCTACTCCCAACTGAGTCTTAAATCAAAAGATCCCGTAAGACGTTTCACCTAGAACTCAAGCAGCAAACAGAAAAAGGGAGGCCAAATGCAGAGTAGAAAGTCCATCCCCTGAGCCCTTCCAGGTCCTTGTGTCAGAGCTGTCGCTGCTCAGTTGAGGCCGGTATTGCTGACAGATGATCGTAGGAGGAACACGAAACTCAGAGGTTAGCAGTGTGTCTCCGGAGGCTGGTCTGATTTCCACACACACGGGTGCGGCCAGACCTCCTGATGAGATCCGACTCACGAGCCTGGAGCAGGAGGAAGTTCCCACAGTGCTGTACAATACTCCATAGCTGGACAGAACGCCCCAAAGGGTCCATGCACTCCTCCTCCAGGTTATTCTGCACAACCACACACTTGCTACGTGGCTCTGACCCTGACCTCTGCAGAAAGACAGATCAGGGTTGATTCGCCCGGGGGGGTGGGGGTGAGCATCCACCCCCTTAACCCCAAGAGAGGGACAGATGATAGTGCTGGTTCCACCAGGGATTGGGGGGGGTGGGGAGGGACAGGTCTAAATTCCAGCCAGGGCTCCATAGCACCCCTGCTGGTAGCAGGCAGCAGTTCTCTGTACCTTTGCACCTGGAGCACCTCACTCACTTTCTGGGCTGCGTCAGCCAGCTCTGGCCTCCCAGTGCGGCTAAGGGTCATTGAGCCCATTCTGGGAGGACGTCCTGCCGACGGCAGAAGGCAAGGAGTGAATCTGCCCTGCAGAGACTCAAAGTGCCCCAGGGTTAAGCTACTTGTTTGCGGCAGGCTAGGGGCCAAATTCTACTCCCAGTGCATGGTGCAAGTCTCACTGACTCCACTGGGATTGCACCTGCGTAACTGAGCAGAATCTGGCCCTCAGCCCTCTCTCGCTGTTAGCCAATGACCTCATCATACTAGTGAGGAGCAAGTCGGATTCATGCAGGAGGCCTATGCGTGCATGACTGAGTAAAACAATGCAGCCAGCCCTGCCCGGCTGGCTTTGACGTCGGAACAGGTTCCTGTAAAGCCAAGCCCTGACTCTGGTGCATAGCACGCTGTTAGCGTTTGAAAGCCTGCAGAAACAAACCACGGCAGCTGTACAGGCTTCACAAACACATTGCTGCCTCGTGCAATGATACCTCAGCCAGACAGCAGCAAGCTGATTTGCCTGGAGGCTTTATTCCAGCTATCGCCTACACTAGGGCCCCTCTAATTAATGCTGTAAAATGGCTTCGCGTCTAACGCCCGGATTTTGGCAGGCTCACTACTGTACAAATCAGTTCACATTTTTGACTGACTCTCCCGGCTGCCTGATGTTTGGGTGTCTCGGAGTTGGCTGAAAATGCTGCCCCTGTTGCAAAAGAAACATCCGGGTGATGTTTTTGGTGGGGCTATACCTAAATGTAAGTGTGAACCGTCAGCACGTGAGCAGTCCTCACTGACAGGTCTTGGGAAGCATAGAGATGGGTGTATTAGACCAGTTGCTACAGGGAGGTGCCAGAACTCCCGTTGGAAGCAGGCAGGGAAGAGAAAAGATGGCCCCTCAGCCAGGGAGCTGCCTGGGTGGGGAAAGGCAGCGTGAGAGGAAGGGGAAAGATAGCCAAAGGTGGGATTTCAGGCTACCTCAGAATGGATGGAGAGAAGGTGAGTTCTGAGTATGAAGTGGGGATTGCCAAGAAGATAGGGAGCCTACAGGGGAAACAAGGCAGGTCAAGAGCCGTGGGGGTGGAGGGAGCAGAGACCTGCTGTTGCGGGGATGGGGGGGGCTCCGGGCTCCAGCGGGGGAAGGGTCCTCGGGTGGGGGGCGGGGCCAGCCAGGAGCTAGCCTCCGCCAGCCGGCAGTTCACCCGCCGCCCATGCTTTGGTCTGACCCAGTATGGTCGTTCTTCTGTTCAGAGCGTAGAGAAGGCAACGAGGAAAGCTAATGTCACAAACATTTTGAGTGTAAGATTAGCATGATTGGGGTTGAGTAGAAATCCAGGACTTTCCTTGCTCAAAAGTGAACACTGCACATGCAAATATGAACTCAGCTTGAACTCCCTGTTTCAGATCTTCTTGTACTTTTCTGTAGAATAGAGGGGCCCAAACTGGACCATGCGGTTAGAATCCCTCTAATGCCAGGACTTTCCAATCTCAGTCCAAACTCTTCTGGGCTCAGGGACGTCCATACGATTGATCCAAACACAAGACCCCAACAACTCAAATTGTGGACAGAGTGTGGTTCTGGATTTCATCTAATTTGTTAGGCAGATATGATTTCCTACGAGACCCCAAGGGCCACGGAGTTACACTCTTGGGATTGGGGCAGGATATTCCAGGCTGCAAGGAAGAGGTAGGCGGATCCAAATTCCTAACAGCGTTGTTTTCCTGATGTGAATCATCTCACACAAGCCTAAAAGTGTTAATTCTCCCAAACACTGCAAAATATTTCCCTGTTTGTACCGTCACAGTATAGTTATAATTAAACATTTATCTTGGCTAGCGAAGCAGCAGTTCTGGCCTCTTGACACTTGGCTCTTTCTTGAAGTGAGTCCCTCTAATCTAGCTGGCAATTTTAGCAATCACACTTCCACTGAGGCGGGAGTCCTTTGCACAATTACTTTGATTATCGAACGAGTAGAGCCATCTCAAACTCTCAGTTGTACAAAACAAAATTCCACCACACATGTTTGTAGACCACAGTACGTCTCATCTTCTGAGGCAGTTGCTGCTGGCACTTTGTTTCCCACACATCAGAAGCACTTTCTAAAGACTGAGTTGAATGCAGTGCCATACTGAGAAGCGATTCTTTAAGTAACAAGTTTTAAGTACAAGATGCGCATACTGGGGCAACTTCAGAACATCTTATTATCTCCTTTAAAGCCATAGCCATCCTAAATGTTTGTCTGATTGTCCTCCTCCACAAAAGATGGAGAGATGGATGCACACCCAAGCAATGTTGCTGTACTGCATATTTAAAAACCTTTTGATCTTTCTGGTTCTGCAGGTTCCTGCAAATTATCTTCTATTCAAAGTTTTTACATATCGTCATTTTTAAATTGTGTCAATGTTTCTATTGCAGCTGTACTAGCAGCTCTTATAAGAAAGCTAGAATAAGATCCTATCTGCAGAGTCTTTCTTGCAGAAAAATAACTTGTTTTGGGCCTATGTCTCCAGTCCCATGCCTGATGTGAACATCAGTTCCACTGTTTGAGTTAGTGCATGTCAGGGGAGAAAAGTCCCCGCCTTTAAAAATACTTGCCTTGCATTTAAGAATATACTTTCAGGTTCCCACTTTTAAATATAGGAACCTCTGGTTCTTCAAGCATCAGGGCACAGGGGAGAGATGGCACATTTTGACGTGTAGGCAAGAGAGTCTTTTAATTAGTTTATTGCTAGTGTCAACAACGAATGAGAAGCAACACACTCTGGGCGACCAAGCATGGATGGGACTAAGAGAGGAACTCTTGAGTTCAAGCTCTGGCTTAGACACTGACTAACAGCGTACCCTTGAGCTACACTCTAAAAGACAGATTTTATGGCTTGTCCGCTAGTTCTGGGTGCCGTGGTGTTTGGTCCCATCATGCACAGCTAGCACCTGATGTTGAGATGGATGAAAGCAGCGGGGTTCTCAACATGTTTGAACAATCCGGCCCCTTTAAAGCATCAAGCTGAGCGTTCAGGTAAGGCACCCAAAGCTCGTGGACCCTTCTGGAAGTGTTGGCTTTCACCTCTGTCCATTTCAATATGGAAATCACACTCCTGATCTCATGGGGTGCTTGGGAAGGTCAGGTCCCCCACATCACCAGTGCTTCGGGGAATAGGCTACTCCGGTGCAGGAGGCAGGTGTAATGTGGCTTTTTGCAGTTGGTGTAAGGGAGGGGCAAGCTCCTGCTTTCAGCAGTGCTGACTGCTCCAGCGGGAATGCGTCCAAGACTTCACTCACCAGCCAGTGGCTGCAGGGGTGTGCTGGGGAATAGGAGGTTACTCCCGGGGGCCTGGAAACAGTGGCTGAAGTTAGCTCTGACTGAGACTGCTCTTCAAGAACCTGCCAAAGAAGGAAAACACTAATCTGTGCTCAAACCTGCTTATCAAAATGTATCCAGCGCATATTGCACCGAAAGCTGAAGATTATCTTTAAGAGCTGCAATAGCTTCAATCAAATTAAATGTTGTGACCCCCCCGATTAACTGGACAAAGGCCTGAGATTGAGAGAGTTCTATGCATTTATAATCTGTTTAGGTCCTGTCTTGGTCCTGTCTCAGCTCAGGGGGCTGGACTTGACATCTCAAGATCCCTTCCAGCCCGACATTTCTATGATTCTGTGCAATCTCCAGGTAAAATAGGCTCTGAATTGAAATGTTATGTGGGATGAATTCTCAGTGTTGACCAACTGGTCTTGAAAAACGTTGAAACAAAGTCTACACCGGCATTTTGAAACTCAGACAATGCCCCCGTTTTTTCAACATGGTTGGATGCTCTCAGGGAAAAATTGCCTGATATTGAACGGTGCTGAGCACCTGATTGCAACAGGAATTCTGGGCACTCAGCAAAGCAAGCTGATGATCCAGGTGCCACAAAGTCAGATTTAGGTGAAGAACTGGAGGCACCACGTTTGGAGAAATAGATCAACGTGCCCTTAACATTTCCCTTCGTGGGAATGGAGGCGGAAATGGACTGACACGCTGGATGTAATGAACCCCATTATACTGATAGTTTGTAGTTACTCTTCAACTCTTAGCCATCTCAAATGGGTAAACATTTTAAACTGTAAGCTACCAGAACTGTCTCTCACTAGCAGGAAAAACGCTGTGCGAGACAAGCTCCTCTGGCAGGATAAGACCTCCATTTAAACCAGTTGTTGACACCGTGCAAATTATGTGAGGAAAAAAAGCTCTCTTTTTAGGGCTTTGTAGCGACACCTGTATTTAAATTCCCAAGGCATTGTACTCTGAATGCAAACAAGCTGATGGGATCAA
Source organism: Terrapene triunguis (assembly GCF_002925995.2). NCBI lineage: Eukaryota > Metazoa > Chordata > Testudines > Emydidae > Terrapene > Terrapene triunguis. The sequence continues at coordinate 3,449,395 of NW_020697743.1, read as the reverse complement.
AAGGCACAGCATGAGCACTCCGTTAGCCTAACTAATAAAACAGTATTCATATAAATTGCCTAACAAACTATGTTGTAGCTACCCAAAGAATCTTCAGGAATTAGGCTATCTCTAGTTTTGGCGATGTGTAGCTACATGCTGCAGTGGGGAAAAAAGGCTGCATCCACACTGCGGTGTGTAGCTACAAGTGTCAGTAATAAGCTGTGGCAGGAGGAAGGCAGCAGGACACTACACGGTTAAAAATAGCAATGTAGACAGGCAGGCAAGGCTTGGGCAGGAAGAGAACCATATACATGTATTCACATACGTACCCACACCCTTCCGGTGTGTCTTTACTCACCTAAGGTGTGTCTTGCCGTCTACATCGCTACTTAAACCACGCTGGAGGGGACGGGGGTCCCACCCGAGTGTATAGTCTACATGCCACCAGAAGAAGCGTGCAGTATACACAGAGCTTTAGAAACCACTTCAAAGGGCATATTTTGACGTCATTTGGAAGGAAACGTTAAATCTCAAAATTGGGGTTTTTAAGAAGGATCTTGTTAATGATCCCAGTGGGGAATATAGATAATTCCATCCGTTCTGGATAGCTGCAGATATCTGCTACTGACATAGCAGGAAAGATCCTGTAGCTTGTTACGGTGCTTGGCCTATGCCACCGGCTAGACTTGCAGCTATAGGTAAATGGTTCCCATTGTGAAGATGGGATGTCTAAAATGTTAACATTTAACATTCCTGCATCACAAGGGAGTGCAGGAATTACTTGGTGAAATCATATGACGTGTGCTACACAGGAGGTCAGACTAGGATGATCATAGTAGTGTCCCTTATGGCCTTAAATTTGGCATTATAATCAACAGTATTTTGCATTTTTAAAGGGGAGGAAGGTAGCGAAGAGCAGACTATAAATGCCTCTGCCCTCATAATGGCTGGGTGCGTAGAGTACAACATCCACGTAACATTCTTTGTAGCAAACTCTAGAGTCTCTCTCAACTTGTAGCTGTAATAAGTGGTTAAGGGCCAAATTCAGTCATGACATAACTCAGCGGGGGTGTAACGGACATGTCAGTCTAATTGACTGTAAGGCAATCTAATGGGGCCTGCTCAGCTGTCTTACAGTAACTCAGTGGGGTTACTCTGGGTTTACACCAGGGTAAATGACAAAACTTGGCCCAGGAAGTCCTAAGCTGGTGATGTAAATACTGTAGAAAATGGGAAGGCTCCCTACCATCACCTCTGAATCTGACCCAAATGGTGATCGTCACCATGGTGGGACACCTGCACTGAAGAAGACTCACTGAGGGACATGGTGGGGGCGCTGGCAGACTGGCCCTGCAGGGGAGCTTCTGCCATTCATGTGCCATCCAGTGGCCATGCTCTCCCCCCTCCCCCCCCCGACTCTGGGGAGTGGGCTAGGAGCGAAGAAAATGCTGATCACTGTGACAACAGCAGCAACGGAGATTCTAGCCTTTGCACTGGACTAGCCGATGGATGGGGGCTGATTTCCAATGGGGGCGAAACTACACCACCACCTGGTGTCCCTCCAAAGCACAATCATGCAGGGATTGTATGGGGCAAAGCTCACCCTGGCCGACCGAGTGTTAACTCTTAACCTTTCTGTTCTGTTTTTGGCAGCTATGGCTGACGTTTGCTCCAGTGGCTGACAAAACAGCAGCCTACTTCCACGTCTCCATGGATACGATTAACTGGCTGTCCCTGGTGTACCTTCTCATATCTATCCCGTTTGGACTGGTGGCCACCTGGATTCTCGACACCGTGGGACTCAAGTGTGCTGTAAGTTTAAATGAGAAGCTGCATTAACTAACTAAAGTTGTGTATTTTTGTATATGCAAGCATAATCTTTGCTAACTAATACTCTGAATGTACGCAGCAGCCCAAGTCATGACATTCTGACTAAACGTTGTGTGAGATGAATGTATTTAAAACTATCCTTCCTACCTTGCAATGAATAGAATCTGGTCCAAGAGGAAATGAAGTGGGGAACAACAAGAAAAGAAAACACAAAGGAGAGTGGGAATGACTGTCTGATACCTTCCCCTTTCTCTCTTTAGGGCCACTAATTTACATTTCTCCCTGAACGTCACTTGTTTGTATTTTCCACGAAGTCTTTCCTGATAACTTGAAACTTCATCAAGTTACCATGAAGCACTTAGAGATTGTCTCTGCCCCATACCAAACAAACTTTAGTCAAACATGAACTTGATCAGAGTATTGAGACCAGATGCATTATGGAACTTGAATGTCTGTCTTTATTTCAATCATCCAACTGGTTTTGTTGCTCATTTACCAGTGTCTTTTGAGGCCATAAGCTTCCTAAGTTAGCCAGGACTAAACTTGCTTGTCATGTGATAAAAGGTGGCTTCAGGCTACCTAAGGCTCAGCAGACCTGAGTGCATCTTTCAACCTATGCAAGCCCCAGTCAGTTGATGGCCCTGGTGAGACTGTATGGAATGAAAGATGAAAATGAAACAAGGGAGTATTTCCGATGGAACCACGATGCTGCCAGCACCTCTGCACACGTCTGAAGGACAGGGAAGGGATTAGGACCCTGGGACATGCCAGATTGGTCACCTAGAGTCATGCCACATCCTAGAACTTAATTCAGTCTGCAGCTAAGTCAGCAAGTGACTCCAGTCCCTCTTTACTTGTTGTAGGTGATACTTAGTGCCTGGCTGAACATGGTTGGGAGCGTCATCCGGACTTTCAGCGTCATCAGCTTCCTGAGTCTGGGATCCCTGACCTACACGTACCTGTTCATAGGACAGTGCCTCTGTGCTCTGGCTCAGCCGCTTGTCATTTTTGCTCCAACAAAACTAGCGGCCCTGTGGTTCCCAGACCACCAGAGAGCTACAGCAAATATGATCTCTTCAATGTGTAAGTAACAGCTACAACCATGCCGAGCTGGAGCAAGGTCACTCCATAGCAGAACCTGCCTGTGGTGTACGTGGCCTGTGGAGCTGTATTATAGGGATTGCGTTGGTCAGTTGATCACTAAACTCTTTACGTCAGCTATTCACACTCAATACTTCACAATTACAGCCCTTCCTGGGGATCTCTCAGCAACGTGTAAGTGAACTAAAGCTTCACAAAACCCCATGAAGTAGGCAGGTATCTCCACGTTGCAGATGGAGACCAGGTCACATGACTTACTCATCACATGGAAAGTCTGGAGTAAAAACCCCAGACCTCCCACTCTCTTCCCTCTGCCTTAGCCACAAGACCATTTTCCTCCTGCAAATCCCATGCAGACTGCTAATAGCTCAGAATAGTCACCAAACCATAACCCATCCCTTGAACCCAGCTCCTCAAGTCAGCAGGTGTCCAAATCACAACTGACTTGAGCGGCTAGCTGCTTTGGCAGTGTAAGGGCTTGTCTACACGGCACCACAGTCTGGACTACAGGGCTGTGAATTGTAGAGCGCTCTGAAGTGTTGACCTCTAACTGCCCCCTGTGGACCCTGCTGGTGTGAACAGGGTCCTCCCACCTTATAATGAATACACATTGGTCCTGTAAAGGAGGAAGATTAACTGCAGGACAGGGAAAATAAAAACCAAGAACACAGAAGAAAGGAAACCTGATAATTTAATTTTCTCCCTAAATTTGAATAGTTCGTTTCCAAGGTGTTCGAAAAGGCGGTGAACAGAAACTAGTTCATCATAAAACATTGCACCTAGAAGCCATCCTTCGCTGTGGGTTTTTGCCATTTGCAGAGCTAGCTTCTCTCCCGGCACAGCATTGCTATTGACAGCTCTCTCCGTTGCGTGCAACAGCTAGTTAAAATCCTTAAAAATCAAAAGCATCCCTGCTATTCTCCTGTTGAATAAATGTGCACTGGAAAGGTACGTGCTACAATGAATATTGACTACCTAGCTGATAAATGTCAACATTCCTTAAAATCTCTGAGCATCTTTACAATGTGGGATATAATCTGTATAGTGTGTGACGAGTTTCTGTTATTTTTAATGGAATGTCACTTGGAAAATTGCCTTGTGACAGCTTGAAAAATAAATGGTGGTGTCAGATCTAGGTATTGTTCATTACTGATAAGTATGCGAACAGTAAGTGTGTCGTGCAAACACACTAGAATATGGTCCAAGATAGCTTGCCCAACACCTACTATTTCTGTTGGCTCCCCAGTGGCCCTAATTAACCAGTCTAAACAGAATCCACTGTAGTCATGGGAAAAACTGAAACGGAATCAGAGGTAGCCTGGATTGTCTGGTTGAGCTGCAAGGTGCTTACAGAAGTCTACAAATTGTTCAAGTTTGCAGTGAAAAACCCTCTCTGATCTGGTTCTGAAATCTGCTAGGTGTGTAGTTGGATAATTGCATTACAACAGTGAGATGAAAGTGCAAGCGGTGTAAAGAACTATTAGATGTTCAGTTAGCGGCAACGACCGCGGAGACATTATGTTGTAATATACCGGTACGTTTGAAAGTGGGTCAGCTAGTAATGAGGTATGTTGTATTTTACTTGAACTTGGCAAAGAATATGCGAGTCTGTACTGCATAGCGTCAGGGCCTGTACTATAACTGCAGGCAGATAGCATTTGGACTGACAACTAGAGTTGTTCCATCTTCATTTTTGTTCCTTCCATAAGCCATTTACTGGGGCAACTTGGTGAGAAGGGATGAAGAATTATTCAAAGACAGGACGGATGTGTTTTTACCATGCTTTGGGGGGAACAATTACATCAAAAAGTGAAGGCAACACAAGAATAAATGGAGGTAAAGTGGCCGGGAATACATTTAAGCTGGAAATTAGAAGGAGGTTTCTAACCATCAGAGGAGTGAGGTTCTGCAAGGCCAAACACCCCAACTAGCTTGAAGAGGGAAAGCTTGACAAATTTATAAACAGGATGATAGGACGGGATTGCCTGCAGCAGCAGGGGACTGGACTTAGTGACCCAGGAGATCCTGCCTAGTCTTATGTCCCTAGTGGAATTCCAGGTAAAATTTCCAGAAAAGGCTAAAACACAAGTATTTTTGTGAGTTTTACCCTCCAGATGTAACCTTACAGATGTCTTGTTCCTGATCTCCCTCCCCCCCAGCCATGGCTTCATTTAAGCTGAGGATGCTGTGAAATGGATGTCTCGTGACATTTTGGTAAATGTGTAACATTCTCTCAATTTGTATAGAAAAACATTGTCTTTTTTATTTCAATCTAGCTAATCCCTTGGGAATTCTTCTCGCTAACTTGCTGTCCCCTACACTTGTGTCTGAAGAAAAAGATATACCACTGATGGTAAGCGAAAGCTGATTAATTAGTATGCAGTGTCATTTGGGTTTATATATTCAGTAGCATTGGAGTCGGGCAACCTGGTTATGTGTCTTTGCTTTGGGTTTCATAGCTTGGACTGTACGCCATCCCTGCAGTTACAGCCTGCATCCTAGCCACGGTTGGTGTTCACGACAAGGTCCCTCCAACTCCACCATCAGCAAGCGCCACTCATTCTACCTCGCAGCCATTTTTCAAAGGCTTGAAAATGGTAAGTGTCCTACAGTGCAGAGAGGTAAACCCCGGAATCAAACATAGCATCCTTGAGAGGTCACCAAGTCCAGCCCCCTACGCTGAGGCAGGACCAAGTGTACATACTGCCTGGCCTGTGTGGTGTCATTGTCACCCTCAGCGATCCTGTTGTTGTGGGCAGGCCAGCAGGTGGGCGGGTGCTGAGATTTGCTGCCCAAGTAACTTGAACCTATTTTTTTTAAACCTACGTTCTGAACTTTGCAGCTTCTGAGAAATAAACCATACGTCATCCTGATGGTCTGTTTTGGAGCAGGGATTGGGATGTTCACCTGCTTTTCGGCTCTTCTGGAACAGATCCTGTGTGTAAGGGGGTATTCAAATGTAAGGCCTTTTTGCATCTTAAGCATTATTTGTCATACGATTGAAATGAACCTCCACTAATTACAGTGATCAAAACAAGATGAAGCCACTTGATGCGGTGCACTTGTCTAAACTAGGTTATCAGTATTTGAGATATGCTAACTAGCATACTAGTCTGGTACATCATCAGTCTTTCAATACGATACGTTATCTGACGTTTAATTCGTATCCTTGGCTGCGTCACCATTTGTGAATGAAACTCTTCTCTTGCTGGATTTTACTTGGTAAAATAAAGGCTTTTAATAGATTTTATAGGAGTTAAATGCAGCTAAATGCAGTCCCTTATGCACCTCTCCCAATGTGCAAATATGGGGCAGAGGCTCAGACAGAGGTGAGAGGGAACTGGAAACTCAAAGCAAGGTGGACTGGGTTATTTCATTGCCGTATGTGTCCTTAGCCAAATGCACATAAGCAGAGGTGGTCACCTCTCGGCTACATTTATACTCTCCAATAAACATCTCCCCCAAGGCCCTCTCTTGTGGCTCAGCCTTGCATTGGTCTCCAGCATCAGTTTGTGTGGCATGCAGTCTCCAACACAGCATGGTCACAGCAAAACTCATCTGTGCTCCCTCCATTGCAGTAGGTAAACCCAGGGCAATGGGAGGAGGATGTGAGCTCTGAATTCTTCTCCCTCAATTCCAGGCGTGTTCAAAGGGGAGTTCGGGAGGCTGTGCATGGAAGGCCATACTGGGCCCTGCTGGCTGAGGCGGCCAGACGGAGAATAAACAATGGTGTTCTGCGTGGCTAGACAAGTCACGACAAAGCACAAGAGGAATGAGATGAGGAAAATCCGAAGGGAGATAAGGTTGAGGAGCACACCAAACACACGGGTACCACTGCACGTGGTTCTCTGTATTCATGAAACTTTGCCGTTCAAGTCGCTCTCTATTAAAAACAGAGTAATATCAAAAATGGGTTTTTGCCCTTTGAGGTACACGACTACCACTTAAAGAGGCTCCTACCACATTCACTTAGAAAGCAATGGTACATGGGGACTGCTTAAGAGTAACAGTTGTTTGCTTTGGGGGAAAATCAGCTCCACTGTTCCATGTATACCATGTTAAAATGACCAGCATAGGTGCACTGACCCAGTCTGCTTTTATCTGCGTATGGTCTTACACCACTCCCGTCTCTATGGGATCTGAACTCTTCCTCTGGACATCTTTTGGGACTGTCATCACCCGGGTCAATTGCTTGCTATTCTAAATGCGTGTCCTGGGGAGGTTTTGAATAGTGTGATGGCTACAATGGAAAAGCATGTTAAATAGACTATGGTGGCCTACAACCTACTGTTCATAAACCTGTCCGTGTAGTTAAATATCAGTAATGTAACAAACTCTCACCTCCTAATTCTAGTTTCTCAGACACTCATTTATCTTCCCCTGTAGTTCTTTGCAGGCCTGAATGGTGCGTTGTTCACGGTGTTTGGGTTACTTGGCGCTTTCCTTCTGGGACTGTACGTCGACAAGACCAGAAAATTTATAGAATCCACCAAGGTCTGTTTCTGCCTGACTGCGCTAGCCAGCATCGCATTTGCAGTCGTAAGTTCTGCGTCGCACTTCATCTGGTCTGCGAAGATGAAATTAAAGCCCATTTCTTCAGCTGTCTGATAAAACATTCAGTAACTCCAAAAAAAAGAACAGGAGTACTTGTGGCACCTTAGAGACTAACACATTTATTTGAGCATAAGCTTTCGTGGGCTACAGCCCACTTCATCAGTTGCATAGAATGGAACATATAGTAAGGAGATATATATACACATACAGAGAGCATGAAAAGATGGGAGTTGCCATACCAACTCTAAGAGGCTAATTAATGAAGATGAGCAATTAGCAGGAGAAAAAACACTTTTGTAGAGATAATCAAGATGGTGCATTTCAGACAGTTTGACAAGAAGATGTGAGGATACTTAACATGGGGAAATAGATTCAATGTGTGTAATGGCTCAGCCATTCCCAGTCTCTATTCAAGCCTAAATTGATGGTATCTAGTTTGCATATTAATTCAAGTTCAGCAGTTTCTCGTTGGAGTCTGTTTTTGAAGCTTTTCTGTTGCAAGATTGCCACCTTTAAGTCTGTTACTGAGTGACCAGAGAGGTTGAAGTGTTCTCCTACTGGTTTTTGAATGTTATGATTCCTGATGTCAGATGTGTGTCCATTTATTCTTTTGCGTAGAGACTGTGACTTCAATCCGCAACTAATATCACAGACTAGTTGTGCTAGTCTGTATCCACAAAAACAACAGGGAGTCCGGTGGCACCTTAAAGACTAAAAGATTTGCAAATTTAACACCATTAATTTGGGCTTGAATAGGGACTGAGAGTGGCTGGCTCATTACAAAAGAAGCTTTGCCTCTCCTGGAATTGACACTTCCTCATCTATTATTGGGAGTAGACTACATCCACCCTGATTGAATTGGCCCTGTCAACACTGGTTCTTCACTTGTGAGGTAACTCCCTTCTCTTCATGTGGTGTTATATAATGCCTGCATCTGTAATTTTCACTCCATGCATCTGAAGAAGTGAGGTTTTTTTACTCACGAAAGCTTATGCCCAAATAAATCTGTTAGTCTTTAAGGTGCCACCGGAATCTGCTACTAGGTTGCTTTCACTGACGATGATGCTGTTTATGAGGTTTGGGGTTCTTTGTTACAGTATAACTTGGGGGATTGTTCCCCGTGGATTGGGGCATTTCAATGAACACCATTTCCAGCATCTGCCACTAACTCACTGTGCAACCTTGGAACAGTTGCTTCATCTTCTTTCAATCTGGAGCAATGGGGTTAATTTATTTAATTCCCAGGAACGTTGTGAGCATGAATTAACATTGGGGCAGTGCCTTGGGAGCATAAAGCATTCGAATTGCTAAGTATAATTAAACACCTAATCCTGCCTGCTGACTCTGACAGTGGCCAATACCAGATGACCAAGGAAGGTAGGGAACTCCGTATAATGCATCTAATTGGGCAGCCTATCCCATAGAGGCCAGGGTTAGGAGAAGCCATCTCCTGAACTCAGCTAGAGATCAGTTTAGACCCTGACACATGAGTCTTGATGGCTTTTATCCCAGGTAGCGCACAAGACCATACGTACAAAGATGATGGAAACGTTTGCCGGAGACAGCGAAACCCTCCTAAATGTGGGACTGCTCCATGGGAAATCGAGCACAGGACTGTAAAGTAGACGTGGCAAGCGTCAGGCCCACAGGACGGCCATTTTTGTGGGTATGGCAGGCTCTTCGTTCCTCAATGGACTGATACTAGAGCACTAGATCCATAGCATCTTGTGTCTCTAAAATCTCAACATGCTCCACAAACATAACTGAAATATGCCTCACAATAGCCCTGTGAGTCGAGTACCTTTAGAACCCCACTGTAAAGATCAGGAAAGAGAGGCACAGTGACTCACCCGACGTAGGACAAGATGTCTGTGGCCAAGCTTCATTAGACCCCAGATCTCTCAGTTCATGCCTTCTCCACCGGCGGATCCCTCCTTCCCTGAGGGGGTGATGAACACAGCATCCATCTGCACTAAGGCAGTAGAACCTCAGAGTTACGAACAAACTGACCGGTCAACCCCACACCTTGTTTGGAACCAGAAGCGCGTAATCAGGCAGCAGCAGAGACCAAAAAACCCCAAAAATAGGCAGATACTGTGTTAAACATAAACTACTAAAAAAATAAATAAAGGGAAAGTAGCATTTTTCTTCTGCATAGTAAAGTTCCAGAGCTGTGTTGAGTCACTGTTCAGTTGTCAACTTTTGAAACAACAGCCATAAGATTTTGCTCAGAGTTACGAACAACCTCCATTCCGGAGGGGTTCTACTGGATAGATACAGAACGGAAGTGATGCTGATCCAGAAGAAACAAAAAACCACTTCCTAATATTGTACTAAAATATTGAGGAGGGAGAGCTACTTAAGCGACTTAGAACCGGGTTAGGTCTTTTTGCCACGTGTTTGTACAGCACCTCGCCCAGTGGGGCTCTGGCCCAAGGCGGATGCTGTGACAATACAGATACTTCTGTTAAAATATTGCCATCCGAATCCCTTGGGTACTTTGACAGTTTTGAACATGGATATTGCAGATGCAGAGTCTTGGCAGGTCCCTGTCTGCCCAGTGCTTATAAATCAGCATGTCTGTGGGGGGGTGGGGGGGGGGGGGACAGGCCATGTGTGTGGAGCATTCTGGCTACAGACATGCCAAAGAGCTCACCTAGTGTCCTTCTCTGCCTCAGAAAACTCTGCACAGCACTGTCTCAAGTAGCCTCTGGAGAGAAATGAGACGTGTCAGGACCAACTGTGCAGAGAGGAGAGAAGGCCCTCGCCCTTGGAACCGCCTGACTTACCAATTTAGCTCTTCTTTCCCGGGCTGGACTGGGCTCTGCTTTTCACCACTAGCTCTGACCCGGGGTGAGCTTGGTCCACGCCGAATTCATCAGGGCAGTCGATGCAATTGGTTTGGGGGTTTTGCAGATGCCCCAGGGACACAGACATAAAGAAACTGAACTTAAACACTGGGAGTTTTCTGAGCTCCCACCTCTCTGGAGGCCAAACTGAGCCCCCGCTGGGGCATTGCCTCTGCATGAAACAAAAGCCTGGCTTTCCAAAAGTGCTGATTTCCCCCCCCCCACACACACACACACACCTGCCCCAGTCCCACTGAAGTCAGTAGGAGTTGCTGGGGCCAAGCACACAAGAAAACGAACGTCTCCATCCCCTAACACGCAGTTCCATGCAAATAGGTCACATTTGAGAGCTTTACAGAAGGTGGGGAGGCCTCCAACCGCAATGGTAAATACCGCGGACTTCGTATTGGTGACTGCCTGATGTCGACTCGAAGCACCCCGCAGACTTGCCAGGCTGCTGTAACGCCTGGCCACTCTCTCTCTCTCTCTCTCCCTGCAGATGTCTCAGTTCAGGAACCAGGCCGTTCCACTGGCTCTGATCAGCTCGCTGTTTGGGTTCTTTGGATTTTCTATCTACCCTGTTGCTATGGAGCTAGCGGTGGAATGCTCCTACCCGGTGGGAGAGGGAACATCCACAGGCCTCATTTTTGTTTCAAGGTAAGTCGCCAAGTCAGACTCAGCCGGAATGTAGCTCAGCCACGGACAGCAGCGTCTTGCAGATAAAGAACAGCGGAGCGCTATGTTTCTTCTACCTCCGTTACCTACGGCAATTAGTGACGTCAGTGCTGGTAGCAGCCAGTGGGCTGAGGGGGAAGGTAAAAGGATACCAGCCGCCCTGTGAATGCTGGGTGATGCTGTACAGCTGATTCACTGCCACTGGCAGTGATCGTTTCATGTCGCCAGAGGGAGCTATTCAAAGGAATCGCTGCAAAAGAAAACTAGCTCGACGTAAAGAGAGCTGTGGGATTGGTGTATGGGAGGGGACCAAGAGAAAGTCAAATGGGAGCCCAGGATCCATCCCGCTCTGTGTGACGTTGGGAGACAGCCTCTCTTAACAGCTAGCTTTGAAACCTGTAGAGACCATGCTGCCCCATGCTTCAGCTTCCAGCCACTGGATCATGTTCTACCTCTCGCCGTCTAGCAGGGAAAGGCCTAACACGACCCAATGGCTGGAAGTGGAAGCTAGACAAATTCAGACTGGAAATATGTCCTACATTTGTAACAGTTTGGAACAATTTACCAAGGGTTGTGGTAGATTCTCCATCACTGACCCTTTTAAAATCAGGACTGTATGTTCTTTTAAAAAACTCTGCTCTAGGAATTATTTTGGGGAAGTTCTCTGGCCTGTCATGCAGGAGGTCAGATTAGACAACCACTTCTGGCCTTGAAATCTATGGAGCTATGAAAACCTATGTCCCCAGCAAAAAAAACAGAAGGTCCCTAAGCAGTGGGGAGAACTTCAAGGTGAAGCATAGACGATGTTGCATACTGCTCTCCCACTGGCCCAGATTTGGTCAAAATGCTCCTCTGGGACAGACAGAAGTATGGTAGCATCCGTCGCAGGTCAATCACACTTGGTCTTCCACTGGCTTAGATACCTGTTCGCTCAGCTAATGGGATTGGAACACTTCCTTCAACAGTCGCCTGGCTGTGCCTTGGGCAACGTGCTTTAGAGATAGGTTCTCCTTTAACGGGATGCAGTAGTGCTGAATTTACAATGGAGATTCTGACATTACTGCTCTGTGCTCTAACTAGGGGTGCACTGGCCCATGGGCCAGGAGAAAGATTCAGGAAAACAATAAACACTGGGCACCCTGCAGAGTCTAAAGCAGGGATTACCAGACCTTGTCACAATTGGCTTCTCTGTTTGATTGGTCGTGTGGTTTGTTATGGCCCCACTCCAAGATAAGCAGGGTGGGAGCAAGGTTTTTTCTGCTAACTGGAGCAGTGAGGAAGAGAATTTTAAGGCTCTACCACTGGCCAAACCATCACTCTTAACAGTCCAAAAGGGTGTGGTTTGATAGGCTATGTGGTGGTAGCCGTAGCATCCTGTTATTCGTACTCTAGTGCACATCTCTGGGATCCAATCCTCCACACACTAGAAGCACTGCCATTCGCGTAGGCTTGTGTGCTTGGTTAAGTGCTCGTGGTCGCTGCCTATTGTACATTTGTGTATACAGTTTTCAAAAGTGTACATTACTGGATGTTTGTTAATTGTATTCTTGTCTACACACGAAACAAAGGCTTAACCTAGTAACTGCCTTTGGGTAGCGTATCTACATCATACAAGACAAGAGGATAAAAGGCCCTTGGAGAATTAATCGTAAAGTCCCCGTCCCCGCTTACAGATGAGAAGCTAGCTGTGCAAGGAGAGACTCCATCTGTCCGAGGGGTGGCCCTGGTTTGGCTATGGAACTGATGAATCCAGACTAGGAGATTAGCTCAATGATGGTTTCTCTCTGTGCAGTCAGATCCAAGGAGTGATCCTAATGCTGCTATTGCAAGCCCTCACAGTGCAGATTTCTGCAGCTCCATTCTCCACCTGTGACATTGAGGAAGGTGGAGCATTAGACTGGACAGGTAAGTGCCCCCTTTTCTTAAAACGTATTGATGTGTATAACTGAGGGGTGTCCTATCCGATCCCCACACAGTCTATGACCAGAGTTCTTTACTGTGCCACAGAACGGATTCCTGGTGGAATGTGCTTCATTACCATCCCTTGGGCTGACTGTGTGCTGGCCGACTGGGAGCCAGCAGCTATTCCTCACACCCCACCTGTTGGTGCTTTCCCTGCTGTCATTGCTTTGACAGCACTTTACGGGTGGGAGGGTGGAATGAAAAGCCACCTCGAATGCCAATAATGCTGCTAAATAATCCAATTTAAAAGGTTCTCTTCCACCCACCCTGGAGAAGCCTGACCCCTTTTTGGAGCTTAATGTAACTGGCTTGCAGTGCGTGCATGTCTCCGAACACCGCATGTTTCACGGGATCTCCAGCAGGACGATGCAGTTGCACAACTTGACAAGGCAGCAAGACCAGGCACTACAAAACCGGGCAGTAGAACACAGCCGTAACATGGTAGAGTCGGGGGGACAGCAATGGAGGCAGCACTGGGGATACTGTGAGCAATGCAATGCATGCCTAGAGTTCAGTCCTTGAGTGCAAATGAAGGCAGCTAAATACGTAGCGTGACTGCCCAATGGTTGAGGATCCCGTTCCCACTGACTTCCTTGAGATTGGTTACCTTGAACTAGAAACGTTCAATACAATTGATAGGGTCCTGTGCTCCAGCAAGTGCTGCTTCCCCAGGGGCCCAAAGGACCAACGTGCAAGGATCAGTGATACTCTATTCTGTACAAGTAGCACTACCAACAGGTTGCCAGACTTTCTGATTTGCCAAGACACCCTTGCTGATCCTGAGAGCACTGGTCAGTGTGTCTTCATTGATCTGATTCGGAAAGGAGTGTCAAGAGTTCTGAAAGCAAATCGCATGCTGGCTATTGCTTTAACACAGCCCACCCCTGAATTCCCAGCCATTGTGAACATCCCCAGGATCCATCAGTGATCAGCTGTAGCAATGGCCTGAAAATTCTGTAATGCAGTGGTTTTCAACCCCCCTAACAAATAATATAGTCTACCGCGTACCCCTATCTAAGATAGAGTCATAATATACCTATGAAAATGGGGGGGGGGGAAGGTCTGTAAGGGATAAATCCACCATTACAAGATTTTTCTTGCATACTCCCTGACAAAAGCTTGTGTACTCCCAAGTTTGAAAACCACTTCATTAAGTTAATGAAACTACCTGTCAGTCGAGTGAGGCCAAAATATCCTGCTACTTCCCGTCAAAAGGGTGGAAGCTGAATTCATGGACCAAAGTATAGAAGAAACTGCAGCGGCTGCTGTCAGGGAGGGAAAATTGGTCCAGCGAAAAGGATCAATTATTAAACATTTAATCCGTTTAAAAGTTGCATCTGGTCTGACTCTAGGGGTAGCATCCACCTCCATATTCTCCCGAGTAGAAGCACGGTGGAGATTTTCTGAAACCTCATTTACATATGAGCAGGTGAGAACAGGCAAATATTACAATTGAGCCTTTCTATGACAGAGGGGAATTAAATAATTAACCTGAGGATGAAAGTCAGACCCTTGACTAGCTGGCAGGAAGGAGGACTGTTTCTGATAGATACAGCGCAACTTTCCCTTGCAATTCAATGAGTACAAAATGCTCAACTTAGCATTGAAATGACACTGCAGTTCTGACGAGTCCCCGGCAGTGTCCAGCATTAATTAAGTGTAACAGAACATGGTGCATTATGTTCAAAGAATTTTCACACCACCGCTGAAATATGGCACAACAGGTGATATCGCCCCAGGTAAAGACAGGTAAACGGAGCAAGAGTCGCCCAAGGAAGCACATCAAGTAAAATCACAGCGAAGACATGGCAATTTGGCTCTTGCTTTGGGTTAGTAGCTTGCGTCCAACCCTGTAGGCTTTAACTTGATGTGCTAACCCAAGCTAAAACCCAGTTGCTGTGTCTTCATTTCTACTTGAACCTGAGTCAGCTAACAGAAGTTAACACTTGTTTTACTGCAGCGTCAACATACCTTTAATCTGCTAAAGTTTAGAAAGCTTTAGACGTTGCATTGTTTGGATGCAGAGCAGAACATAAACATGCCAGTCTCAAGGCTAATGGCTACCTATGCAAGACCAAGCAGCAACTGCCCACTTGTTCACTGCAGCAATGGTGCTGGTGAAAGCATCTGAGCAAGGCAGATGTCACCTCCAATGAATCTCCAGTCTACTTAAATAGTTTGGACTAGAGCTGGCTGAAATATAAACATGATGGAGAAATTCTGAAGCTCTTTCCATTTGGCAAGGTTCAGAACAGACCCGGTTTGTCTTATTGACGTTTAACTGTTGATTTACTGAAATTTCAATTACTCCAAAACTTGAAGTTTTGGCAATTTAATTAAAAACATTTAAAAAAAAAAGTCATCACATTTTCATGGAACTTCTTTTAAAAAAGGCTATTTTTGGAACAACTTCATGTGGAAATTTTCTACCAGCTCAGAGTTCCCTTGTCCTTGTAAATCTTTGCAGTTAAAACAGCTCTGCACTGTATGTAATGGAGAGATGGGTGACCATCCCTACCTTCCATTTGGATTAGCACCCAGATTCAACTTCAGATTTCCAAAAATGCAGGTTTGTTTCTGACTGAGCTAGTAAAAAGACGTTCATGAGATCTGGACACTCCAGAATGGGGTCAGGGGGGAGAAGCAGCTCTGGTTATGTTCAAGCCAATTATTGAACATAAGAACGGCCATACTGGGTCAGACAAATGTCCATCTAGCCCAGTATCCGGTCTTCTGACAGTGGCCAGTGCCAGAACAGGTAATCATCAAGTGACCCATCCCCTGTGACTCATCCCCAGCTTCTGACACTGTATTCAGTCACTTTGCAGATTCCCAAAAGAATGCATTTAAAGATTGACCCCTTTTTTCCAGAAATCATAACAATCAGGAAAGGGGAACAAACTAGTGGTGAGGGATGAAGTTCCGGGGGTGGGGGAACAGGGAAGCTGGAATAGTGGAGTGAGGAGTGGCAAGGGGATGAGATGGGCTGACCATGGGCAGTCCGAGCGGGAGCTAGCTGACACGCTATTAGGGCATGGCTACACTTGCAGATGTAGAACGCTTTGAGTTAAACCAGCCTTCGGACAGCGCAGGAGGGAAAGCGCTGCAGTCTGTCCACACTGACAGCTGACAGCTCACTGGCGTGGCCACATTTCTGGCACTTGCAGCGGCATTGGGAGCGGTGCATTATGGGCAGCTATCCCACAGAGCACCTCTTCCCATTCTGGCGCTGTGGCTTGTGGGAAGGGGGCAGGAGGTGTGGAGCATTCTGGGTCCTGTCCCAACGCCCCATGATGCATTGGTTCACATCCCAGCAATCCCTGTGCTTCCGTCCACACTTGGTGCCATCTTTCAACGTTTTGTGCTGCGCACTCTGTCTTCCCTTTCGGTCTGCAGGAATGGATCCCGAAGTGCTGAGAAATATGCTAACGAGTCTCGCCAGCATGTCACGTTTGGCAGTCGAGTTACTCCTTAAGATCCAAACTGACAGTGAGGACTCCGATGAGGATATCGACTCGAGTAACGCATACAACACGAGATTGCTTGTGGCATTCATGGACATGCTCACCACTGTGGAACGCCGCTTTCGGGCTTGGGAAACAAGCACTGAGTGGTAGGATCACATCGTCCTGCAAGTCTGGGATGTTGAGCAGTGGCTGCAGAACTTTCAGATGAGGAAAGCCACTTTCATGGTACTGTGTGATGAGCTCGCCCCCACCCTGCGGCGCAAGGATACGAGATTGAAAGCTGCCCTGATGGTGAAGAAGCGGGTGGCTATTGCAATCTGGAAGCTGGCAACTCCAGACAGCTACTGATCGGTTGCGAACCAGTTTGGAGTGGGAAAGTCGACCGTTGGAATCGTGTTGATGCAAGTGTGCAGGGCCATTAATCGCATCCTGCTCAGAAGAACCGTGACTCTGGGCAACGTGCGTGACATTGTGGATGGCTTTGCACAAATGGGTTTCCCTAACTGCGGAGGGGCGATAGATGGGACGCATATTCCAATTCTGGCACCAGCCCACCTAGCCTCTGAGTACATAAATCAGAAGGGGTATTTCTCTATGGTTCTCCAGGCGCTTGTGGATCACTGACAAGCGTTTCATTGACATTAACGCAGGCTGGCCCGGAAAGGTGCATGACACACGCATCTTTCGGAACACTGGCCTGTTCAGGAAGCTGCAAGCCAGGACTTTTTCCCCAGACCAGAAGATCACCATAGGGGAAGTCGAAATGCCCATTGTGATCCTTGGAGACCCCACTTACCCTTTAATGCCGCAGCTAATGAAACCCTACACAGGGAGCCTTGACAGCAGCAAGGAACGGTTCAACAACAGGCTGAGTCGGTGCAGAATGACTGTGGAGCATGCTTTTGGCTGTTTAAAGGGCCGCTGGCCAATAACAGCATTCCCACGGTTATATCCGCGTGCTGTACCCTCCATAACATTTGTGAACGGAAGGGTGAAAGCTTCACTCAGGCATGGAACTCGGAGGTTCAACACCTGGAGGCTGAATTTGAACAGCCAGAGAGCAGGGCTATTAGAGGGGCCCAGCGCGGGGCTGCAAGGATTAGGGATGCCTTGAGGGAGCAATTTGATTCTGAAAGCAGAGCAATAATTTGCCCATACTTAAAGACAAGCACAGTCTACACAATAGCAGAATTTGCCCGTCCCAAAGCGAGTGCACATAACCCACAGGAGCCCCAAAATGGTGAGTAAGCACAGGGGCAAGGGGGACTGATTCTTTCACGGCCGTACTGTCCTCTGGGTTTCTGTGCCTTGGGGAGAGCCAACAGCTGCAGGGGGCCCCTATACTGAACACTCTCCCCACATTTTCCACAGGAGTTGGTCCTGGAAGATATCTCGCTGCTGAGGGTGACCTGGGAAGCAAGGGAGGGTCTTCTACTACAATACGGCTTCCGCCTTGGCCCATATGCAGCTTGCCTGTGTGCAGCAATGGTCCCTCCACCCCTCATAGCACAGTGGCGCGGACATGTTCGCCTGACTGGGACAAGGAGCACAGTGGCTCTCCCAAGGAACCTGCGCAAGCGCATTGCCCAAGTTCTGGATGAGACCTTTGAAGAGATCACTGAGGCCGATTACCGCGATGTGAGAGAGCACATCAACACCTTATTCTGCATCTAGGTGTGCATGCAGCCCTAACCCTCCTCGCCCCAAGAGCCCGCCCCGAATAACTTCCTTCCCAAAATAAAAGCTGCTTACCGGGCACCTCCTCTGGTGTTTGTCCTTCCCCAAGCACTGGCTGCTGCGACTGGCTACCTTCCTCCTGGCTTGAGAACAGCTCCTGGCTGCATGCATCTAGGGATGCCGGGGTGTCTTCCTCCTCCTCGGCACCCTCGCTCCCGCTTTCCTCCTCCTCCTGCCTTGTTGAACTGGGCTCTGAAGTGTCCATGGTGGTACTCGGAGTGGAGGTGGGGTCGCCCCCCAGTATTGCATCCAGCTCTTTTTAGAAACAGCAGGTCGTGGGGGCAGCACCGGAGCAGTGGTTTGCCTCCCGTGCTTTGTGGTAGGCATTCTGCAGCTCCTTCACTTTAACCCTGCACTGCGTCCCGGTCATGGCCCCTTTCCATCATGTCCCTTGATATCTGCCCGAAGGTATCGTAATTCCTACGGCTGGAGCGCAGCTGGGACTGGACAGCTTCCTCCCCCAAACACTGATGAGATCCAGCACCTCGCCATTGCTCCATACTGGGATCGCCTGGTGAGTGGAGGCATGGTCACTTGGAAAGATGCGCTGAGAGCACTCCACACCTGGCTGAGCAAACAGGAAGGGGAATTTCAAAATTCCCAGAGAATTTAAAGGATGGGTCTGACGGTTGGTCACTTCAGGGCAGGGCAGTAGAGTTCAAAGTGATGACCAGAGTGGCTAGAACAGGCATTCTGGGACACTTCTGGAGGCCGATCAGAGCGCATTAACAGAGCAGGGCGTCCACACTGGTGCTGCGGCGCTCCAGCCAGGGCGCACCAAGTGTTATGCCTCTCGCCGAGGTGGATTACCAGGAGCGCTGTAGCCACAGAGTCAGAGCGCTCTACGTGCCTTGCCAGTGTGGTCGGGTCGTGAGTTAGAGCGCACAGGGCTGCTTTAATGTGCTCTAACTCGCAAGTGTAGCCATGCCCTTAGCAACAGTAGCTGAGGGAGCTTCCTGGGAAGAAGAGCGATGGCGGTGTAGTCTGCCGTGCTGCAATGGGGGGTGAGCTCGATTAGGAGCTGCAGAGCAGCTTAGGGAACCCGGCTCTATGAAACCTTAGCCCTGCAACCCCTTTAGCTGATGCTGTTCCCAATGTGCCACTAACTCGGTCTTCATAATCTACTAGGATAGATAAACTCCACATCCCCCAGTGCTGCAGCTGCATGGCTTGTCATGACAACTTCATAAAGAAACATGTGGGACCCTAGTGTCCCTCACCAGCTAGAAGTAGACAGGCCGGGAGAAGGAAAACCTGAAGCAGATACTGGACCTGCCAGCAGTCCTACAGCGATGACACAAACTAGGGTTAACCCCAGAGCAGACAATAAAATCATCCGGGTCTTTTGTTCACAAGTGAATGGCGTCTCCTCAAATCTAATGCGCCCAGTAAAAGAGTCGTTGCTGTTCCATCTCTGCCCTGCAATGTATCAGTCCATTCATGTTAGTACAAAGGGAGATTTCATGCTGAGAACGCCTGAGCCCAGTCGACCCTAGAGCTTTTATACAGGCGGGAGGCGCTGCAGAAAAAGCAGGTAAGTATTTTCTCAGTGTGGCAGCCTCCTAAGGGCAATACGGTCATTTTGTTTCCAGGGCCAATCAATTTTAGACAGCGTGTTTAATGGTCATTTTTGTGGGGTGGGGGCCGAGCTGGTCAGGAGATCCCAAAGAGATGATTGCATGTGCACCCTGAACTATGTCTCTTGTGATAAGTTAGAAACAATGCATATGCCCAGGTTTTTCTGTGGCGAGATACAGTTTTTCTACAACATTCCACACACACACACACACACACACACACACACCATTCCTTGACACTTATGCTATATTCAGCATAATGGGCAGTTATGTCTCAATGAAAACTGGTTTGGCTGTGATGGAGGTAGGAACCGTTCCAGAGTGCCCTCCGGCTGTGCACTGGGTATTTTTCATTCCTTGCATTGTGCCCCTCTGCTCTCGAATCCATTGCTGTACAGACAGATGAATCCCTTTGGAATTCCTCTAGTCTTTCACCAGTGTGCCAGGGCACAAGCTAGCTCTAGTCTTCCTCAAAATGGCTGCCGACTGACAAATGAATAGATTTTGTTCTTCCATCCCAGCATCGCCTTCCTGAGGTGAAAGTTGGGCATGCGGCTGATAGCTACAAAGTGCATTTAGCTGAAAGCATAGTTGGCCTGTATAGCCCGGAAACTGTCCCTTTGTGTTATAGAACAAACTGCATTACAGGAGTGTTTGGGTTGCAAAGTCAAGCAGGCCAAAGGTGGGGAACGCTAGATTTAATTGCCTGTGTAACCTTAGTTCTGCCCATTGGGTATCCATCCTGTGCACTGAATGAGGCAGGGGTCCTGTGGGAAAAAGTGTGATCATGTAATTAGACTATCATAATGCATACACACAAGGGGCAGAATTAAGGTTGCACAGGCAACCTTGATTCTGGCATTTCCTAATTTTTTAGTGCTTTAAACGCACCCTAATCAACTCCTTTCTTATAACAGTTTTTCTAATGCAATTTCCTAATTTATTTTTAAAAAGTAAACATTCTACGAAGTGCAGCAGTTTTGCATTCCTGCCCATCCTGGCTAATAGCCATTGATGGACCTATCCTCCATTAACTTATCTAGTTCTTTTTTTAACCCTGATATAGTCTTGGCCTTCACAACATCCTCTGGCAAAGAGTTCCACAGGTTGACTGTGCGTTGTGTGAAGAAATACTTCCTTTTGTTTGTCTGAAACCTGCTGCCTATTAATTTCATTTGGTGACCCCTTGTTCTTGTGTTATGAGAAGGAGTAAATAACACTTCCTTATTTACTTTCTCCACACCAGTCATGATTGTAACACACACAAACATCCCCATCAGGAGGGTAATTAACCACTGGAATAACTTACTGAGGGTCATGGTGGATTCTCTCTCACTGGCAATTTTTGAATCAAGACGGGATGTTTTTCTAAAAGCTCCGCTCGAGTAGCTTCATCATTTTGTGGAAGTTCTATGGCAGCAGGAAGTCAGACTAGCCGATTGCAGGGGTCTCTTGAATCTGAGAGCAGAGTTGGACCCCGGAATCTTCAGCACAAAATTCTGCTGCCGGAACTACCGAACGTATTGCCTTAGCAGGTAACAGAAGAAAGCAGTTATCCTAGGGAGAGAGGAAGTGGGGTTACTGGCACCAAGTGCTGGGTCCTGGTGGTGGTCGGAAGAATCATGCCCCACCCCGGTTGTCCGCCTCCCACCCCCACATACTGTACAGGAGATGACTAGCACCTTCCTCATGTGATGCTTCCAGAGCAAGGCATGAGATGATGGAGGCATATGCTAGGTCCACATCTTAACACCCCATCTTAAAAGTTATGCATTTCCAAATGGAAGGGAATTAGGCATTGGATATTGTCAGATTTCACAAACGAAACGTCGAGGCTTTGGTGAAAGTTGTTCCAATGGTTAATTACCCTCACGATGGGGATGTTACACACAGCATAGAATGTTTTACGTCTTAAAAATGAACCAGGAAATTACCTTTAAAAAAGAGTTATAAGAACAGGGAGTTGTTTAGGATCCAGTCCAAGGTTTTAAAATCATCTGAAATGTGGCTATTGCATTTTGAACATTTTCCAGGCTTTCCCCATTGTAAAATATGCTATGCGCACCTTGTGGAAAGGCAGTTATACTGGAAGGCTCTCACATAGTTACAGAACCTATACATGGGAGATAGAATTATGAAGGTCCAAATTAGAAGGGAGAGCACCTTAATATGGTGTATTATATGCCAACATCCAGAAGAATCGCAAAGCACTGTATTGTGTGTGTGTATGGATGACTCACCCACTACTGAAATGCAGCTGTCTCTGGGGTGGAAGGCACAAACCTTTCTGTATCAACAGTGTTGACAGGGGAGGTGAAGACTTTCTGAAAATGGAAAGGAGAATCTTACCCACTTGTAAATTTGAGCAAGATATGGGACTTAGCATTCCTATACTGTTGGTGTCATAGGATTTTAGATGATATAGTTGAGGACTTAATTCTGCATCTCTTCTGGAAAACCACCACCTAGATCCAGAGCAGAAAGAGTTTGAAGTGGGCATTCACTTTCTAATGTGGTTATTTCTTTGTATATAGTTTCCACACTGGTGATGGCTGGAGCATGCAGTGTTGTAGCCTGCTTCTATGTCATCTTCTTCCACACCGACTACAAGAGACTCCGTGCCGAAGCATCGAATGCCGCCTCAATCAACAAAATTGGAACCGAAGCAACAGCTCCTGAAGCCTAAAATGTCTTACTTACAACTGTACACTAGCACACTGGGGAAAACAGACTAATCTCTGTGGGAAAAGGCCAGTCACACCTGTGCATTCAGCTCGCACGCTGGGGCCCTGCGCCTGGTATGGATCTTATAGGTGCTACCACAATACAAGTGCTACTCCAAGTTTGACGACAGAGGGGCTGGAACGTCGTCCGGTCTTGCGGTTCTCCACCAGAGCCCGAGCTGGACTTTTAGGACAAGATTCAAGGGAGAGGTATTTGTGCTATTTGGATCTTGCTAAAGTGATTAAAAGAACCAAAGATGGATTGGACATCTACAGAGATAAGAATATTCAGTTGCAATAGTAATGCTGAAGTATTGCAATGGAGATAAACCTCATGTTTCAGGACTTAAGGCCATTGTTTAAGTACTAGAGGTTGGGGTGAGATAATCGGGGGGGGGGCAGTTTGTCCGTACCTACCCTGCATCTTCCTCTGAGGAATCTGGTGCTGCCCACTGCTAGAGACAGAACACTGGCCTCGAAGGACCACGGTTCTGATCAGTATGGCAACTCTGATGGCTCGGGTGACCTTTCTTCAAGGGATGGGGGTGGTAAAAACTGGGCAGGTGGGTTTTATCTTTGCCTGCTGCTGGTTTGTTCAATGTTCTGTAAGCCCTCATGGTGGGCACAGCACACGCTTCTAAAATCACCTGCAGCATCTTTACCTGTAGACATGCGAGGGGAAGCCCTGACATTTAAGCACCAAATGTAAAGGAGAATTGACCCCCCCGAAGGAGAGATTAAGAGCCAGCGCAGGTTACGAGACTGGGTTTTATAACCCCCTCCCTCCACCCACTCACCTGCCGTACGGTCAGCGATGCGGAATTCATTTCTAGCCTGTTGCTACTTCTGCCTTAACACAAACCCTTGACCCATTTCTAATCGTTACCATTTAATAAGCAAAGGAACCCACTGACCCTGGAGCAGGCCTGTGCTCACTGCCCAGGAGAGGGTGAGGTTAAAGGTGAGGCACTAGCACTGTTGGACATGGCAGGAAAATGATGGTTTAGCTCCTTCCCGCAGCAGGTGCTGCCCAGGACACACCTAAGAACCCCAGACAGGGGCAAAGACCAATCCTCAATGGGAACCTGCTGGAGGCCAGTAATGGTAACACGGGGGCGATTCACCCCTCGGGGGCCTAGACTAATGCACAGTGTCCCGGGCTAGTGCAGGGAGGTGTAACAGACCTGCAGGTGCTGCCGGGAATGATTGGGGCCCAAGGACTAAAACTCCAGCCGTGGGAAATTGACATTTCCAGCATGGGGCTCAGTCCAATTTGAAACAAAACTTAAAATTTTCAGCCTTTCCAGGGGAGAGGAAATTCCTAGGAATTTTCATTGTGGGACTAGGGACAGGAGGTGTTTCCAAGAGGAAATATACTCCTCAGGCCTGGTCAGCTGCTGAGTGAAATTAACATGATTGATGTCAGTTTCGCAGCTGCCCACCATCAACCAGCAGCCGTGAAATCATGTCAGTTTTACTCAGCAGCTGCCTGGCTTTGCAGGGTCTGCACTTCTGGGGCCGCAGGGCGTGGACCCTGCAAGCCCAACCCGAGGGCTCCCAGCTCCAGGGAGGAAGTTGGAAGCCTCGCAAGCCCAAGCCCAGGCGTGGGTCTCAGGGCCACCAAGCTCCCAGCCCAGCAGCAGGGAGTTTGGAGACCCTACAGTCCCCAACTCTGGTGCAGCCTCGGAGCTGCAGCCCCTGGACGCCCTGGATGTCGAGCAGCCTGCCGGGTGAGCCGTCAGGGAACCAGGGAGGTTTCGTTCCAAACTGCACCTGTGCTGTGATGAACGTTAACTGAACCTGCCACGTGTCTGTGAAACATTTTGGGCTAGACAAATCAGCATTTGCAACCCTGTTCTGGCGGACAATTCCTGACCAGTTCTACCGAGTCCACAAGTAGCTGTCCAAGGGACACTAATGGCTCCGTCCCTGCCCCCTGCCATCTCTCCGTTATAGCTTTCTACAACCCAGGCACTATTTGCACTTTGGAAACTGCTAAGAAGTGGTTGGGGAAACTTTCACTTGCCGTAAAACTGCAGCCTCTTGGGAACGAGCTACGTGGTGTGTTGGCTGTAACACACACACACACACACACACACACACACTAGAACAGAGGCAAGACATTTCAGATTCCTTCTAGGAGGCAGCAGGGGTATCTTAAAGTGACGTTTGGGTTGTCTCCCAAGAGCCATGCACAGATGTTCTCATACCTGCATAGAAAGAGGGCCTGCTGCCTTTAAGACCCCGCCTCGCTCTCCCCACAACCAGGAGAGGTGATCCTCAGAGTAGAAATGATGGGCAGGAGCAGAGGAGTAGCTTCAAGCAGCATTAACTCCCTGCACGGTCCTCATTAACGGTAAGAGAACAGCCAAAGGGGAACCCAGCCAATAGCAACCAGGCGACTGCTGGATCCACGCTGCCAGGCCCTGGGAGGAGGGGTCCAGAGGAGCCAGGAGACATCTGTGATTTATAAACTAAATGACTGCAATGACTGCGGTGGGCAGAAAACGGATTCCTACTTCTCTGCAGGGAACAGCAAGCAAAATGGTTGGTATCCAAGATACCTCCACAGCAACACTGCGGTGCAGTTCTTTGGCAAGGAGTTAAACTGTCCAAGTCGGGATACTTGTTCCCACGTATGGCCTTTCAGTGCTAACATGCCATCTGCGATGGTGCTTGTAAAAAGCTACTGGATAAAGAGCTGTAAATGACACTTGCAACTATTCGGATCAGTTTGTCCTGCTCTCCAGTCCACTTACAGGAAGAAGGGACTTGAGGTCCTTCAGGACTTAGTATTAAGTGAGTTTTAGCACTGCAGATTGTGTACAGCCCTTTCCCCTACTGGAGGGAGCGAATTGTTCAAAAGCGTGAATTATTTCACTCTCAGTACACTGCAAACTAGATCAAACACATTTGCAACTCAGTCTTTCTTCCTGCCTTCCTGAATTGAAGGCATGTGCGGTCAAGAGAAATCTGACTGCATCTGCAGTTGAGTTTCTTCCTGGTGGGCTATAGTCTGTGTGAGTGAGGGTCACACTTCAGGCAGTCCAGTGTAGTTCAGTGTGTGAGCTGATCAAGCCTGAGATTCATTGGAGGATTTAGGCGACACTGGCACTCGTTGAGGACCAGGTGCACTGGTCACCTTCACAGTCTCTCTTACTAGTTGATCACCATTTGTTAGTTTGTACAGCTACCCACTAGACTGTCTACACTGCAGATCTTACAGCAGCACAACTGTACCACTGCAACCACGCCACTGTAAGGTCTCCTGTGTAGCCGCTCTATGCCAGCAGGACCCACCTCTCCTGCTGGCATAATTAACCACCCCCAATGAGCAGTGGTAGCTACGTCGGCGGGAGACGCTCTCCCACCAAAATACCACTGTCCACATCCGTGCTTTTGTCGATGAAACTTATGTTCCTCAGGGAGGTATTTTTTCACACCGCCAAGTGACAAAAATGTTGCCGACAAAAGTGCTAACCTAGACAAAGCCTTACATTCCCATTAGACTCTAAAATTCACAGAATGAAGGGGAGGAATTGTCTAAAGTAGAGGCTTAAGCGGATAACAGATGAAGATTCAAGGAGATAAATTTAAAGTGCTTCAGAAGAACAGACTGTGAAGTTATCTGACAAGCAGACTTTAGTTTGTCAACTCTGCAACTGTGGCACTAAATGCCTAATAAAGTATGACTGAAACTTGTCAGCCATTCCTCAGTCGTGATCAAAATGCTCTTGGTACGTGATTGTTTTGTATCGCTGCAAACTGTCCAGTTTAATAAATGGTGCTTTTTAAAAATGACAACTTTGGCACCACTTATATGTATTTTATCCATGTGAGGGTGCACAAAATGAACTAATCAGAATAATTTTGTTACACTAGAGACGTATAATGAGTATAGTGTGCAAAACATGCATTTCAGGCTGTCTCTCAAATGATGGCAAATTAATCCCAGGTAGACACTTGACTTCAACTGGTTGCGGCAGTGGGGAGAAATGCAGTGCTAGCCGGTGTATCCAGAATCAGCCGTCACACTGCGGCCTGTGAGCCTGCATTAGACTGAGCCAGAAAGCGTCCGCTTGATTTCCGTAGAGTCTTTTATAGAAGAATAGCAAGAGCAGACAGGTGGCTTTTGCACTTTCTAACTTCCCGATGTGAAAGTGTGACCCAAGCCAATCCAGGATGCATTTGGCCTGTTTAAACGGTAAATGTGAACATTCTAAACGTGGGACAGGGACATGGTGTTGGTCGTGTGATTGTTTTTATGAACATCACAACGGTCTGTTAGCAGGACATTAGTGCAAACCTAAGCCATCAGTCCCCATAGCTTCCTAGGGAGCACACCCTGCCAAAAGAACTACTGAAGGGTGGTCATTTATCTGTAAAACAAAGTGTCAGGCCTGAGGACCTGCAGCTGGGCCTGGGATCAAGTAACCAGCTGAAAGACCTAACTGGCCAGATCACTGGATTGGTTGAGCGGCATTGCCCCGACTGCTCTTAAGTCCAGCAGTAGCACTTGGCCAGTGGTTGCCCAATGCTGTGATTGCCCCTTTCCCTGGCTTCTTCCCAGCCTTGCTTCAGTCCGCTTGATCCCTGCTTTGTTTCTGACTCCAGGTTCCTGACACCGGCTCTGACTCTTCGATCTCGATTCCAACTCCGACCACTAGGATGGATTGCTGTTGTTCTAACCAGTAGGCCGGACTGCTCACACCCCAGTCTGTGGCACAAAGCCTGGCACAATTCCCTTCAATTCATACACTCTATGAGTAGTAGTTCCTAGTCAATGAGAACTGCCTTTTCTCTGTTATTTACTTACCTATTGCTTCGAAATAACGTTTTGGGGATCACCCTGGCCAGTGAGGGATTCTGTCACCATCTTGGATGTCTTAAAGCCGTGCTGCTGTGGTTCAGTGCTCCGACACCAGTACCCACCCTGCAAGCAGGACTTCCACCAGCCTTGTTACTTCTTGCAGGGTGAGCTCAACAATCCCTTCCAGTCCCAAGTGCCCCCAAATCCAGCTCCCCGTGTTCCTCACTACCAGACACTCTGACTTTTCCCTCTGGTTCGTCACCGCCAAAGGCGTGAAACCCATCCCAGGTTAGCAGTTCACTTTGGTGCCCGCACTCCAGTTTGCACAACAGAGAAGCTGCTTGAGGTGCATATGAACAAAACAAAATCATTGATTCAAAGATGA
This sequence comes from Terrapene triunguis, assembly GCF_002925995.2. Classification (NCBI taxonomy): domain Eukaryota; kingdom Metazoa; phylum Chordata; order Testudines; family Emydidae; genus Terrapene; species Terrapene triunguis. Next base: position 3,421,743 of record NW_020697743.1, on the reverse strand, counting down.
AACAACAAGGAAAAGCAAACACAGGCGAAGTGCACAGAAAATAAACGAAGACACGAGCTCAGGCTTTATACGTCCCCATTAGCTAAATTCCCTCGTCTAATACAAGTGACCTATTGCCTTTGGACAGGTTGTTCCCAGCGTGCCCGTTTCCCTAAAGAGGATCCAGTGTTTCACGGAGAGCACCCCACTGAGATGCTGGCCCTCAGTTTCTGGATACCTTTCAAATCCCTTCCCCGTTAAGAGGGTTTTTTCCCCTTTTTCTCAAACTCTGGCAATTCATGGTTACACAGAGCAGGGCGTTTTCCACACAGGGGGTTTGTTTTCCAGTTCAAGTTGTTTCAATGTTTGCCCATTAACTGTGATGGTCCGACGTTGTCATGTCCTGGCTGGACAATGTTAGATGCTAGGGAAACACCCCTGCCTGATTGTCTCCCCCGCTGCTGTGAGGGGATGGTGCAGTTGCACTGTAGTTACAATGACAATGCTCTACACACACATCCCTGCACACCCAGAACCTGTACACACATCTCCTAATGACCAGCAAGTTCAGGACATTACAAGCTTTCATAACAAACCTTGACATATTTTGATACATAATAGCATTGTCTACAAATTCAAGGCCATGAAAAACGCGTCACGGACTGTGAAATCTGGACTTTTGTGTGCTTTTACCCTGTACTATACAGATTTCATGGGGGAGACCAGTGTTTCTCAAATTGGGGGTCTTGACCCAAAAGGGAGTTGCAGGGAGGTCACAAGGTTATTTTAAGGGGGTTGTGGTGTTGCCACCCTTACTTCTGTGCTGCCTTCAGAGCTGGGTGGCCAGAGAGCGACAGTGATTGGCTGGGCACCCAGCTCTGAAGGCGGCACCCCGCCAGCAGTAGTGCAGAAGTAAGGGTGGTAATACCATATCATGCCATCCTTACTTCTGTGCTGCTGCTGGCGGCAGCTCTGCCTTCAGATCTGGGTTCCCAGCCAGCAGCCACCGCTCTCCAGCTGCCCAGCTCTGAAGGCAGCGCCGCCGCCGGCAGCAGCAGAGAAGTAAGGGTAGCAATACCGCAACACCCTCTACAATAACCTTGCGACCCGCCCCCAACAACTCCTTTACGGATCAGGAGTTTTACAATTACAACACCGTGACATTTCAGATTTAAATAGCTGAAAACATGAAATTTACGATTTTTAAAATCCTATGAGCGTGAAAATGACCAAAATGGACCATGAATGTGGTAGGGCCCTAGTCACGAGGAAGTATCTATAGAAAATATTGTCAATCCAAGGTTTTAAGGTCTTGTCATTTTGAAGTGCAAGACCTTTAAAACAATGAAGGATTTACATGTCACCAAATCAAATGTGGTAGAACCGTGGAAATGTTTAAAACTGAAAAATCCGCAGCAGCAGCATCACAAGTGCTGCAAGCTATAATTGTGTGAAGAATCTATATATTGGGGTATTGCTCTAATTAAGTCTGAAGGCAAGAGGGCAGCAATCCTAAATGGCCAAATAAACTAGACAGCAAAGTCTATCAATATGTTCTAAGTGACAAATATTTTATCTTGCAAATAAATCAATAGCCAAAAACAAAGCCATATGCAACTACAGTAATGCTGTCTTGATATTCCCTCCCTCCACCCCCAACCTTGGTTCTCCCACTTGAGAGTCATTTGTCAAAGGTTTAAGATTTTAAAATCGACTTAAACTACTATAACCACCAATGATCTCATTGACATTCAGATTCAATGAGGTTCTGGACACATGTTGTCTTACGCGTAAAAAGTATGATCAAAGCTGGGGATACACCATAATATGCAAGTAAAAACTCCTTCCAAAAAGAAGCATCACTTAATCTTGTGTCAACAAAAGGAATGAGTTTGAAAATATGGTACAAGATTTTTCAAGCTAAGTGTAACTACCTAAAGCAATTGTGTGAACCGAACTTTGAAAATCTGGACCATTGTTAAAATTATCCACAAGGGAAAAACACAAGGTTAAAAAAAACCCCAAAATACCATCAAGTGTGCTAACAAATAAAGACAAAGCAGCTAAACATTTTTAAGAAGCTGGCGCAAGAGATATGGTGTAGGATAAAATACAACAAAACAGCAATGTCTAAGTTGCAGAGAAAAATTGGAAACTAGCTAAATACTCAGGTGATCAGTTATCAAACACCATGATCTGCAATACAGAAAAGAGAGCGATTATTTTTCAGAAATTCAGGAAAGAAGCCAGTAGTGCAGCATCAGAAAACAGTAGCCATAATGATGGCACATTAGGTAAGTTCATGGAGGACAGGTCCATCAATGGCTTTTAGCCAAGATGCTCAGGGATGTAACCCCATCCTCTAGGCGTCCCTAGCCTCTGACTGCCAGAAGCTGGGAGTGAACGACAGAGGATGGATCGCTCAATATTTGCCTGTTCTGTTCATTCCCTCTGAAGCACCTGGCACTGGCCACTGTTGGTAGACAGGACACTAGGCTAGATGGACCATTGATCTGACCCTCTATGGCCGTTCTCGTGTTATGTTGAGCACTAGGTATTCTTGGACACTTGAACTGTAAAATGCTCAATCAAGTAGTGTCTGGAGAATGAGTGAAACAAAGCAAGTTTGTTTGCTCTTTGCAGAAACACCTTTCACCATTTGTAACAAGAAAATGTTAACCAACACACAGAGACTCATCTAGGGTGTAACAGAAATTACCAATTATATTTGTCACAGACATAAATTCTAGTTATAGATCTCTGGTACTCACAAATTATACTTAGAATACAGAATTTCAATCAGTGCAAAATGTACAGTCAAAATTACACACAAAACCATATTGCAAAATATATACAGAATTATTCTGAGGACAAACTGATGTTTAAATATAAAAGAAAAGTCCACCTCTTTTTTATTTTTTAGTTACTACATTTTAGGAACATTAATTCATAGAGACAGATTACCAGCACAGTGGTCTGCAAGGCAGAAAACTAGAAACTAGTTATACCATGAAAACCCTTTTTTAAGATCAAACCACAAGTAAAGATGTGTGATATGCTTTAATAGTTTGAGGCACACAACACAGAAATAGAATTCAACCACATTAATAGCTACACTGTCAACAAACTGCTTCTAAGAATTATCAGGCAGAAGCACAAAATCAGCACTGCACACTAGCCGAACTATTCAATGGTCAGTTTAGCTTAGCTTGTCGGTGTAATCCACGTGGCCCAACATGTGACAACATTCACAAGAAATGCCGTATGACATCATGAAGTACCTTGTTTTTAAAAAACGTGTTCATCTTATTTAAAGAGCTAGTCCAGTGAAATCGGCTGCTTGGACTAGATGGAAATGGAAAATAACACAAGTACTCAGGTAATGATAATTTACCACATAATGGAACTTTTGCGTACAGGAGGATAATCAAACTTTTCTATGGCTAACAAAACGATCTGTGCTTCTCTGATTTTGATATCAAGGTATCAGATCCTGCCTCCCGTCCCCGCCCTTCATCTCAATCTACAGCTTCACCAAGGTATCTTACTGTTTGTGTCTCAGCCATTTCCAATTTAAAATTTTCTCTTCGCACTTTTGAAAAGCGGAAATGAGCCAACTACTTCTATGACACAGACCTCGCAGGATTTTGCTTTCAAGGAGTTAGGTTTAGGTTTTCCAAGCACCTGTATTTGCTCACTTTCAATACTGACTAATTTCTTAGGCACCTCTTGCTACTCCCTATTTGGCAAATTTAAAAGCATAAAGGGAGGAGAGCAATCACCAGAGCAGCATTTGCCCGATCTAGGATTCTGCATCCCTTACTGGTGTACATTTGGCCCAAGAGACAGCTGCCTTTGGAAGCACAGGATGGCTGCATGGCACATTCACTTTAGGCAGACAGGGTGATAACCAAAATTGTCACAATTTTGTGCCCAAATGAGGAATTTTTGTCCTTTCATCTGTAGGAATTCAGAGATGGAAAGTTAAGCCTCTTAAACAGGTGTTTATATTGTGAATTGTTACAAGAGAAGCGTAAAAGGTCAAGGTGATTAGCACAATATGGCATAAATTGAAGATAAATGAAGCCACATCTTCTGAGAATAAGTGTTCTCTTAATAGATAAGCTAAGTGCATTATGTCTGAAACAAGTTACAAAGGTGTTGCTAAACACAGAACAGAACTAACAGTGAAAGGATCATTTCACTGCCCTATAAAGAAAAAAATGCTTATCTGCTTTGAAATACATTTTTAAATCATGATATACACTTGTTTCAAGAGCTCAGACCAACTTTTTCAACACCACTTAATTGTTTATAAAACCATTTTATACATTATCAAAAATAAACTGGTCCTTTCGGAAGAAATGTTCAATCTAATACTTTTATCAGCACAGAGTCGGTTCTATCAGTTCATAGCAGAAAAGTGAAAATCCACGCTTACATATTTCCGAAGGGTTACTTACGAGCCCAAACTAAAAAGGCAACGATTCCACTCCTGGGCACGGGAAGTAAAAACAATGCTTCCAAAACGTAAAACAGTGCACTGTGTCAAAAGCGAACCAGAGTGCATACAATCAATAGTCACCAATCTGTAAACATTGGAACTGCTGGTCTAATCATACATTTAGAAACAATTTTAAGAAGTTGTGTTCAAACCACTGCATTCCATGTAATGCCTTTACATTGGTCAGTGCAAATGCACAGAGAGGTCAAAGAAGTGAAGGCCTTTTCAGTTGGACTTCTTATCACACATCCTGTGTGTCAAATTAACTACCTGTTAACATTATAAATAAATTTAAAATGAATCTCATGCATTATAAAAATTAGTCTATTAAACCTAATTCATAGAATAGCAGCCAATTTATAATGGTTTAAAGTTTAAATGAACTTTCAGTCAGTTAGATATAAATATGTATTGCAAAAATGTTACAATCTCCTCTCCTTCCCTAATGGGGCACTAAACGAGAGTACAGTAATTTCACTGAAATGAATGCTAGGGAATGTTACAATTACAAGAATAACTAGCATTTTAAATGGCATTCTACAGACTTCTTTGTATTTTAACCTGAAAGTGCATCTTAAGTCTGCAAAAAGGTTTTCCTTATTTACACTACAAACACAAAAAGGCAGTTCTGCCATACACTAAACAACGTCTGTTCTGCATTTACTTGTTAAGTGCAAAATGTCTGGAAAATAATGGAAACCCACACAATCTGGGATCTACGTTTGAAAATGAGCCAAAGTTCCCAATCTGAATCTGAGCCAGGTCAGTAGTAACTGAAGATCTTTGCATTTCGTGGCTGTTGAAGGACGTAAGTGGAAATGAATGGGTGGTCTCAGACCCGCTGCTAGTGGACGAGCGTTCAGATCAAACAGCACCACCAGAATTGGCACTAATTAGTCATCAGTTTCAGCAGAAGGACTGAGAACAAAGGACATGAAGGTGGCGCCAGCGGAGGATGGCAGAGGCACACAGTCATTGTGGTGGCGGTGGGAAAGCAGCCTGTGTTGTAGATTGAAAAAACGTCTATTTCCAGGTCGCAATACTGCACTTTTCAAAGAAATATTCAGCTGAACGATAAACAGACTGCACAAAATACACAAAGTATCAGGCAATGCTATGGTACGTTTTAAAGCATTTGCACTGCTATAGCTTTATCTTTGTTAAACCTTACCATTTTCAACAATTTACCCCAGCTATATACATTTGCTACAATGGTTTAATTTTGCTTGACATTAGGCAATGTTTAGCAATGACTGTACTTACACAACAATAGGCTGGGTGACTGGGTAAGTAACATACATGCATAAACACATCCATCCAAACGTTCATCCAATAGTTAGGATCTGGATTGAGTAGATAAGGTACTCTTAAAAAATGCCACTTACACAATAAGCTTGTATAGGATATGAAGATAATAAATATCCATTCATAAGAGTTTCATTCATTATTTATAGTCTTGTGACTACTAAGAGTATTTCCTAGATTTTTATTAAATGTATTACACAGGAAGAGTTGTGGTTTAGTTTAATATAAAGGGCCTGATTAAAATCTACAGGAAGATATACAGAGGTAAAGCTAAAATATATGCTGATGCTGAATTCTAAACTCATTGCTGGATTTTATAACCAGTGAATCTTGTTGAAAAATACAGGTTCCTTAGATCCATGAGGTTTGTGTTGGGAATCTTGATGACAGTGTCTCTCACGGACCGGCAAGAAGGGGCTCAGACCACTTGTGTGTTATCAATAAGGATCAGAAGCAAATGACATCAGAACCTAGTCACCCAGTTAAATCCACATGAGGATATACTGTGACCAGATGTTCAACTCGCCCAGACGACTTAATCGTTTTTTGGCAAAATGAGTCACTACGTTCACGAAGATCAACTTAGATTAAGCATCACTAAGTAGAAGCTTATACTACCCTAAACCAAACCATAAGTGTTGGAATAACATTGAGGGAATAAGTTACAACCATAAAAGCCAGAAATTGTGAAGTTATGGCTAAAACTCAGAGCAGACATTTTGTCCTTACCCTGTACTATTCAATAACATACGTATCTAGGACTGTATACCTTAAACATGCATTGGACCTGGGTTGGAAAGCTGAGATACTGAATAGCACTTTTAGTGACCCCCTTCTCCTCCCCTACTGACAAGGGCTGGAAAGCCAGGAGGTGAGGCCAAAGGCAACGTTCCAAGCAGGAAGCAGACAAGCAATACAAGTGTGCCCTGAGGCTGTAATCAGACAGGGGCCTACAGCACAGTGTACGTCTCCCTATGAGCCCACAAGGACCACCCATAAGCACGGCCCAGCCTCACCAGGATTCAGCCTCCCTCCCAATATCGTTTCTGAGCTCTCTGCGCCACGTTTTCTAAACCACTCTAGCTCCAAATTTGTTAATGCTATTTTAAGCACTGGCCGAGGGACCACCGTAAGTTTATATAATTATCACATTTTACAGCATTCTCCACTCAGAGCTGATAATGGTATGAACCATGCATTAGACCATCAAAATGTAATTATATTGCATTATCTCACTGGATTTACATAAAACCTAATTATCAGCTGTTACACATGTTTAACGTAACTTATAAGCAACGCCACCTTTCTGCAGGGAAGCCGCCGAGTAATTAATATGAATGCAAAGACTGTACGTGATTAACCCTATCCCCACCCACAGCAGGTGTAATTTTGATAAAAACAAAACTATAGCGCTACAATTCCCTAAGCATCTTAGCCTTTTTAAATACCTGAAATTGAAACAGCTTAAAAATAGTTACTCCAGAGAATTCTTCTCCGTTTTTCAATTGGTTTGCTTATTCTGTGTATATTCACTTTTCCATTCCACTTGCCCAAAAATCTGTTGCGTCTTGAAAACATACAGAAGATATTTCAGAACCAGACTAAGAGACAGAAAGGCCATAAACATTAAGCTTTAAAAAATTGTATCTATTTTCATTTCCAACGTGCCAATCACCAAACTGTCTAGATACCACATGCATCAGACTTCATTTCTGCATGAGCAAGGGTCCGAAGCTTCCCACCACTTCTTCTATCCCTATCAGTGTCCTCTCTGGTGGCTGCCTGCCAGGAAAGCACTATTGCACCAGACTATGGGAGGTATGCACGAAGAGATGGATCTTGCACTGTGCTCTAAGTGTGGAAAGAGTCTGGCATTTATACCAATCAGATGGCAGGAAATTCCACAGCCAAAACGTCTTCCAATTAAAATATGCTGTCCAAAGAGTTTCACCTTCGGGATTGTGAACCACACTATTTCAGATAACAGCCACTGCAATGGGGCAGCGGGGGAGAGAGACAGGACTGAGCACATTATGATCTGTGAAGGTCAGGACTAGCAGCATGAAACAGATCCGGAGTGTCAATTGGAGCCAGCGTAGGAATGGCGCACTGGTGAGATGGGCTCTCTGGTGAGGTCCGTGGAGGAGAGAGGCTTCCGTTTCTGCAGGCTCTTTGCAGTCAACTCAGATAGAGTCTGCAGATGACAAAAACATTCATCTCCATGGCTAGGCCGCATCAGAGAGAACAGAATCAATCTCTCAACTACGTAAAGTCTAAAAGCAGCTTTCCTGGCCACCGTTGTGCCTTGGATACCCATGAGCAGTGATGTATTTCCTTAGTCTGTTGACTTCACCCTGCGAGAGCAGACAGCTTGAAATACAATGCTTTCCTCCTCCCACTATCAGCAGAGGTGCCCACACTCCAGCTGAGCTCAAGCCGCCCGCTTTTCATGCACGTACCAACTTCCAAGCACCGAAGTGGAGCTGATGCTGTGTTCGAAGAGGGAAGATGCACATGAAAGTTCTGCACCATCAGCATGCACATATCTCACTCTCAACAGAGATCTTGTTCTGATGTTGAATAAGAGGGGATGGCGTCCTGTAGCGCTCTTACGGTAAGGACACATGGGGAAGAGGAGCAGCTGTCCCATAAGCGAGTAAAAAGCATCTCTTGATGACGGAGGGTAGAAACTGTTGTTAGATCAAGCCGCATTTGCACTGAAGTTTCAGCTCTGTCCGTGGCAATAAGCGGATTATCAAAGCCGCTGCCATGCCTTAGCTACGTCCGAAGCATGACTAGAAAGTGTCTATAACACTGGTAGAAAACAACCGCGTCAGGCGTTGACTTGCAACCACTTGCTGAGGAGACCGTGAAAAGAGGATGGCTGGCAAGAACACCAGCATCAATTGCTTGCTAAACAAAGGCTGGGCTTTTTCACGTTTTACGGTCGACAGAATGCCATCCTGGAGGTGGCCCTCACGTGGGACCTGGCTTCGACGGGCCATTCCACAAGCAGTGACGTTAAGAGTCTTTTCAGAGCCTCTGCTTGAGTGATTGAGCACGCTACCAATGCAGTCACCGTTTTTCTCTGATTTGCTGCCCCCCGAGCAGAGGTGGCTGTCATGTATTTCATCAGTTCTTTCTACAGCCGAGGGTAAGTGCGCCTAGTCACCTGCTAATAGGACTTAGGTTCATGAGGACATAGCTGGGAGCAGTTCCATTGGTCAAGACTTACCAGACACAACACTGAAAGATCTTAGTCCCCTTTCCCTGGGTGGGGTAGGACTGTACAAATTCCTTCCACCACAATGGTTCTACATCTTTTCACACTGCTGTTTGAGCCCATTCATTTCCACCTGACTTAGATCACCAGAGAACCATGGTGAGCTGAGAGGGATGCAAAGAGAAGGGGTGTTTAGAAAGGCCCATGCGGGAATGGCTGTGGACAACAGATGTAGTGTTCTACCAGACCTTCAGCACATTAGCCCCGGGGCTGGGCAGCATTCTCAAACACCCTGACCCATCATTCTGCGGCAGGTGGACAAGCAGTCAGATCACCTTTCTGGGAGGATGGTCATGCCCTAGCCTGGGCTTACAACATACACTGGTCCAGCTACATTACAGTACAATCACTATGGCCCAGATCCTCAAATGTATTCAGGCTCCTCTTCCAATGAAATCAATGCAAGTTAGGTGCCTAAATAGCGTTGAGAATCTGGGCCTACACCCCTTCTCCATGCCCCAAATACTACGCTACATTGGCAGCCTGCAAGAAAGAACCGTGGCTAAACAGTTGCGGGAATGCTGTTTGGCCGTTCGTTACTTTATTGCTAAATACTCGGTCATCTGAAGCCACAGCATTTTCTACAGCACACGACATATATGTTGCCAGACATACAGTCTTACTGAACACACACTATGCCTCAGAAAAAACTCAAGGAATTAAACTATTGTGTAGTTCCATTTAATGTTAGCCTGCCTCTACGTTCACATAGCGTGGGCTATGTCTACACTCCAAGCCAGGGGCGTGAATCCGCTGCTCGCGTACACATCTCACGGTAGCTCAATGAGAGCCAGTGCAGATACAAATAGTAGTGTAACCATGGCAGCACAGGCAGCAGAGACGTAGCTTAGCTGTGCCGAGCATGTGCCCGCCGATTTCAGGCTGGTTTGTACGGGGTAAAGTTTAGACACGCCTCCACTACTACGTATACTCACGCTAGCTTTCATCGAGCTAGCGTAGGCGGGGAATCGCACCCCTTGTAGAGAGGCAGCCTTAGTGAACTGATAGTCAATGAAATAGTCGTTTTCAGCAGCTTTTTGCCAGAATTAGTACCCATTCTTCTACTCTCTGGAGCTTGTATGGAAAGTCATAGTCAAAATACATTTACACATAGGGCTTTTTTTTTAGAAAATTAATTTGAAACAAGACAGATGAGGACTTGTGGAGGAGTATGGAGTCACCAAAGGTAGAACACCCAGCAGGGGAGAAAAATAAGAGCCCAAGAAGTTTGTTGTCTACATATATTACTGAGGTAAACTTTGCCTCCATTTACTCAAGAGATAGCTTCTGAACTGTTTGATGTGTTTGATGACTGGAAGAGGCTAGACCATTTCATAACTGTTTAAAACATATTTTTGTCCCCATCCACTTTGTCCAAGTAAACCACCTTGAAACGATACTGTCTTAGCCATTTTGACTTGAGTGTTTCAGCGCCGTTTTTCTCCTCTGTACACAGCGCTCTTCACGTTGGGATCATTATCATTACGGTTATTCATCTCGAGTAACATGGTCTCAAACAGCGACGCCTCAAATTGTGGTGTTTGGCCTTGTCCAAGAAGGTCACAGCACAACAGCAAAGAGATGCAACTACTACAGTTCTGTTTGTTGGAAGACTGTTGTTCAGGGTTAGTTTAACAGAACCTTGCGATGATTTGTCTATGGAAGATTATGTAACAAAAAGGGTAGAAATTTCTTAACAAAATGAAAACGCTGCAAAACCAAGTGTGAAGAGCTCCATAGGGTAGAGCTGTGTTATCTACTGGTACAAACCAAAAACTGGGCAATGGTTTAGGGAAGGCTACCAAAGGCAAACATTTCGAATGAAATTAGTGGTATATGAGTAGGTGTGCGTCAGCCACCTAATGAGGCACAATCATTTAACAAACCAAGCAGAACACAGTACTACTACAATGGACTAAAGGGCAGGCTCATTCGGAACCCTTCTTTACCAAACCCCTGCACAAAGCGGTACAGGGCAGGCTCCTTTCATCTACAGTAGCTGGGCTGCCTTTGTTCTGTAAAGGTCCGCTCAATTCAATGTCCCACTTCGGTGATTGATACATTATCTGTTCTTGTCTCTTTCAAGCTTCCAGTTTTTTTCTGCTTCTGTTTGGATTTTTTCAACATGTGGACCTTAAAGAAAACATTTGTAGAGACGGTTAACGAGAGCAACAAAACATCTCTTTACTCAAGCAAATTTAAGAAAGCTATGCTTAGTAATGAATAAAATATACATTAATGCTGCAACAGAAAAGCAAGTTAATAGAGATACTATTAACTTAACTCTCACTTGTCCTTTTTTAACCTCTTATAATTATATCACCCAAGATGACTAGCAGAGTCAAGAAAAGCCTAATTTCTGGTTTGCTTACTTTGCGCATTTAAGAGCGGTTTCGGTACAGTGACTCCAAATTGCAAAATGTGTCTCTCTCTCGCTCTCGTGCAAGAAGGGAAAAGTTTTTATACACTGGCCCTCTTTACAAAAAGGTTAATACTTTGAAAGAGACAAGGCGGGTGAGGTAATATCTTTTATTGGAGCAACTCCTGTTGGTGAGAGAGAGAGATGCTTTCGAGCTATGCAGAGCTCTTTTTTAACCTGAAGAAGAGCTCCGCATAGCCACAAATACTTTTCAAATAATAGAGGCACATTCTGCAAACTCCTCTTTTTTTCTCACGACAAAAGCTTGGCATTCGATGAGATTTCTGGAACTCTTTCTGTAGCAACAGATTTCTGCAGTCGTTCTTAAAGGGGTCATTCAAGGAACTTGTTTGTGTGGGAGTCATCAAATGCACTGACAGTGCAAAAGAATCATTTGGCTGCTTCATTGTCAGCAGAAACTTTAACTCCTTGGATGGGAGAAACTTTACTCTCAATCCCTCCAACCCCTCCTCTGCTTCCCCTCCCATTGCTCATACGTCTCATTTCTCCACTTTCTTGCTAGTGGATTCCTTGACCCCTGGACAGGGAGTGCACTGTCCCTCATGCACCATGTTCCTGGATTGTCTGAATAACCCTGGTCTTCTGCAACGCAAACAACGTAATTAGAACATGGCTCACTGCGGTCTCATGCGAGGCTAAGCCACATTACAAAACCCCCAGGGGGCTGTTTTCTTAAACATGATCCCTCGATACTGTAGTTTTGCTGGTGAAGACAGGCCCTTTAACTAATGTATGTGAACGTCTTTGAATTTCATGGTGTAGATTCCGTAGTGTATATTCACCCAACAGTGCTCACATTATGCTGATTAGCACCTTAAAAATGAAATGCGCTAGGAGGATGAGGAGCCAGACAAATAGCAGGAGACGAGTCAAACAAATGGCACGACTTAGACTACGGAACAAAACCAAACAGGAGAAAAATTTAACGACAACCATTTACATTTTTCTAATGCAAAAAAGCAAACGGACGAGGCAAGCTTACCTTCGGTCCTGCAACCGAAATGATCATCTGGCCTGGCGGCTGGATCCAGGGCTCCCCGTCTACTTGAACGGGCGTTGGTTTCAGAAGCGTCACACGGAAGTAAGCTCCTTGGGCTATGCGGATCCCTGATCGCAGACCGCTCTGTACTTGGCCCTATCAGAATATCAGAACTGCCATTATTTTCTAAAACTCTCTAGTATGTATTGGTGCAGATAAGCCTTAGAAAAGCAAGGACAGGTGCAGATCATGCCGTTGCTTAAGACTTTTGCAGCGCTGGAGTACATCCTGGCCTTTTCCTGTCTGAGCTTTCTACCCCCTAGAAGATTCCAAAATGATGACCTGACATTTTAAAAAGTAACACCCGTGTTAACCCCATGCCGCAGTAAGGCCCTGATCCGGAAAGTGGCTCCAAGCCAACAGACCTCAACTTCGGCTGAGCTCCACTGAACTCAAAGGGGCTCCCTGCTGCTGCAAACTTGTTTGTAGGATTGGGGTCTAGATTTATAAAGGAGTCCAAGTAATTGTTATCCTCGGCATACAACATTTATCAGGATTTGTTCACAAATATTTGTATTTTGTTACAAAAGACACCTAAAAGACCCGTAGAAAATATTGAGATTTTAAATTACTTTAAAAATAACAAATTTTAAAAATCTTATACAGAATCAAAAACATATTATCATAAATTCAAATAAAGTCTAGTTTTTCATCCTGCTAAGTGCTCTGACATCATAGGATTTTGCTATCTTAAGGTAATAAATGCCGCAGGTTATTTAATGCATTATGTTAGTAATTCCTTTTATCATTTTTTGCCTTATAATTTTATTGAGAAGCTTATGAACAATGTGGAATAAGATTACAAGTGGCTTCCACCACATTACATACACGTAACAAGTTTGGAAGAAAGGGATGTAAAAGCAAACCTCCAATAAATGAGTTTCAAATTGTTAAGCTGGAACAATAGGTGCAGTACCAATTATCCACAGCCTAATAAAGCAACCCAGGAAGCAAAATTGAAGCCATCTCTACCCATTCTAATTTCATTTTTTTTTTAAGTTATCAGCCTTTGAAATTTCATTCACCATCCACTTCTATTTTGAAAGAGGGTAAACAAAAGCACCCGATTGACCTAATCTATACCTCTCATTGTTTTGTGCAGCTAACATCTCTCTAAATTAAACAGTCCCATTCTTTATATGGACGTCTTTCAGGGCTTGATTCAAAGCCCTCTGAAATCACTGGGAGCATTTCCATTTACTTGAACAAGTGGTACAGCAGACCCCTCAATGCCTCTAAAACTTTTTACCATCCAGCTCCAGCTTCCTTCTATAATATTGCTGAATTTGGGCACCTGAACAAGGATTTCCAGAGCAGGCTTCAAAAGCTGTCTAAACCCACTCTCCAACTGCCGTCACAGCCAATGCCCCACAGCATGACAGCCAACTACTTTTATAGCCTAACTTGACTAATATATTTTGTATTCTTAAGATTCTTGGAATTTGTATTCTGACTTTTGAGTGCTTCATTTTACAACCTAAAACTATTTTTTGAAGGTGTTGTGAGCAAAATAGTTACCGTGGGGCAAATTCACAGAGATGTTTACCACGGGTTAAGTGAGTAGTGGCTGTTCTCACTTGCTCAGTACCCCCAAACAAACAAAAAGCGGGCACAGCACTGACTTACCATGTGCACAACACCGGTCACCCCCACGACTTCCAGTAAGCCATCATCGATTCTTGGTTTCTCAAATCGATTATCGTGGTCAGATCCCCAGAGATCAGCTCCAGACCCCCAACTGGAGCAGAGCACACAAACATGGCCGCTGAGAGTATGTTGGCATCTGACAATACTCGAGCAGCATCAAAATATCTGATCTGTTAACAATTTAGGAAGCCATTCTGCTCTTCCACAGATTCTCCTTGAGTGGGGTTATGTATTTCTCCTTTTCCACTTTACAAAACACGGTATTTGCCTTCCTAAAATTTGGTAACCTCTTGATAACACTGCTCGGGGGTGGGGGAGGGAGGAGGTGGAAGCAGTGAGGGAGGCCTAAGCAGGTTTTCAGTTGGGGAAAAGTAGATAAGAGGGAAACAGTTTCATACTATTTTGGGTTGCTGGAAACCACAGGTTAAATCTGTGAAGCCTTAACTTTTATGATTACTACTCAGAAGATTACCACAGTTCTTGGTAATATTAATACATTTTTTCTTTCGGAAGACACGATATATTGGAGGGAAGCTAAATACTGAGAAACTGCTGTATCAAATTATTACATTTAGGCATCAAATAGCTTTGTAGAATTAAGCACTTCAAATCATTCCACTGAAATCCTGCCAGTGGGAAATTAATATAATTTTACTTCCTAGAAAATACTTGCATTTCCAGTAAGATTAGTATGTTTGCCTCTCCAATGCACAGCTACTGCTCAACACTGGATATGATTTTTTCCCCTTTTCTAGTTTTCTTAGGAATAAAAAAAAAAATAGATTTAAAAAGAGAAAAAATCTGTAATTCTTGAAGCCATGCCCTAAATTAGAACAAAAGGTACAGCTGGTTAATTTCTCTTAACGGAGAACCCTAATTAATAGCGCCTTTTAAGATAGTTGCTACGGTTAAATACTATGGCAGCCCTTTCAGTAACTATTATACATTTGTGGAAACAAAAAGAAAGCCTGCATGCAATGTACGGGGAGTGGGTAAAAGTTACTAGAAATAAATGAAATAAGAAATAATGAAATATGAAAGGAGAGCAGAGATAGCAAAGCGGTTCTCATTACACTAGAAAAACGAGGGTTAGTTTCTATGAACTCAGGCCAGGACTTTCAGAAGAACTGAAGCGAGTTCTGTCCAAATCTCATAACAGTTGAGCAGCTAGCTCCTTTAAGCACTTCTGAAAATCCCCGCCAAAAAAAGTAAAGAACACCCCTTCCATCTAGTCCTATTGACCACAGAGATTTTGGTGAGTACAACAGGGTGTTTGGTGTGTACAGACACAGACTCATTTCTCACATTTTTACCTGGGGATATTAATGAAAATGAGTCCCTCGATACTTGGTAACTCAACTTCATGCTGGTCCACTTGAAGTTTTATCTCTTTGTGAAGGTTTCTGGTGTGATTTATCCTCTGCAGTCCAACTTTTACATAGACTCCTTTGTTGTGAAACCTATGAACAGAATAGCATTCTGTCACTGCAAGGTTTGACACTATATTGTGGCACTGTTTGAATTATGCTCATTTAAGCTAACACTTTTCTTCTAATTTTGGAACACGTTCATTTAAAGTTTCCTTTAGCTAAAATCACACTTAAGCCTTCTAGTTTTAATCAACAAATCGAGCTATTTCAGGTGATAAACTGTTACTTCATATCCACTTTAATGAATAGAGAGAAAGACAACTTAGGCATTAGGCATAGAACACATGGAAATATATACAAGTAAAGATTCAGAACTGCCTTTCAGAAGGCTTTCTGCTTGAAAATAATTTTATTTTAATCAAAATCTACTACTTTGAAAATGGAGTGTGAAAACACAGAATAATTAAAATGGGCACTGTGCCCATAACCCATCCAGAGTCTGAATAAACAGAGAGCTAAATAAGTCATTTGAAAATATAAACTGCCCAAGCTGTAGTGAGAAAAATTTCTAAATACTTATTATACTGATAACCCTCAGCCATTCTGTGATGTAGCTACTTGCAAGTGTTCCAATTTTACAGAGAAGAAAACGGAGGAAAAGGTTAACCCCTTGTTTACAATATTTTTAAATGTTATTTTAGCTAATACATTTTCATTAAGTGCTGTTTAAAATCAGGTTAGTAAAATGACACCTATGGATAAGTCATCTGCAGGGAGAGAAGCTGGCATCTCTAGATCTAAAAGCACGAATCTCTACTGTGTGAGCTAAAAGATCAGATCCACTAGCCTGCAGACCAGGGGTAGGCAACCTATGGCACACGTGTCGAAGGCAGCACGCGAGCTGATTTTCAGTGGCACTCACACTGCCCGGGTCCTGGCCACCGGTCTGGGGGGATCTGCATTTTAATTTAATGTTAAATGAAGCTTCTTAAACATTTTAAAAACCTTATTTACTTTACATACAACAATCGTTTAGTTATATCTTATAGACTTATAGAAAGAGACCTTCTAAAAACGTTAAAATGTATTACTGGCACGTGAAACCTTAAATTAGAGTGAATAAATGTTAGACTCGTCACACCACTTCTGAAAGGTTGCCGACCCCTGTTGCAGACAGTAATAGTGGACAAGTAATAGTGACCAAACCCCTGTGGTACTCTAATCACTAAATAGGTTCAAAGAACCACACTACATTAGCAGGGATTACATCAGCTCCTCAGGCAGACAGCATTTAGCACCTTTAAAAATGTTAGCTGGGTAAGGTGTGCTAACATATTTTAAATAGCACTTAATTAAAACATGTAACCCCTCCCCCCCCGCCCATGTCCCCCACACATTAGCTAACTATTTATTTATTTAGGAAGGTTTAACAGATTTACCATGCCATGCAAATATCACAGAGAAAATGCTTTTCGCTAGTCTAGACAAGTCTTAAAGGTGGCTTGGTAAATGCAGTAAGTAACATGTTATAAAGTACCCTAAGGTAGACAGGGCAAAGTTGTGTTTTAATACCTTAGCTAGGAGAGGTGAACTTTAGGCACCCCCATAGGCACACTCCATGGGACTCGTACACAGAAAATAAAACCTGAGGCATCTGGCTGCCTCAGTGGGTAAATCCCTGCCCCTAAAGTCTTTCTAGGAAAAAATGCCATGGAATAGCTGTGTCCAGCAAGGCCCTGGTGAGCTAGGCAGGTAACACCTGTGACTTATGTCGTGCTTCCTGCAGACTCAGGAAGACCTCATGCATCGGTTCACATTTTCCAGGTTCTCGTCACAAGGAGGAGGGCTAGAAACATTGTATTTTAAAGTGAAAGCTGGATTCTACAGCAGAATTCCACAGGGGCCTGCCAAAAGTCCCCTCACCAGGGAGCACCAGGGCTGTTATGCCACCGCCTTAATACTCCTCCTCACATATTTCAGTTCTCTAGAGAGAGGACCAGAATGTCAGTTTTGCCTCCCAGATACAGGCAGGAGCAGAGCGACCACATTTGAGCAGCGTGCACAGCACTGTACCTCAGGATCAGTAAACAGAACAACTGCAGCTTGACGTGGGGGTGGCCACAAACACTACTTTTTAAAAAAATGGTCCAAGGTGACAGACCAGGTGCAGGGACTTACAGTTCATGAACAGGGAAGCTCAATCAATAATGAAGTAGTTGATAACCTTCCCCACACATTTAAGTCCTTAGCTTGTTACCATGGTGACTGTCGTAATGAGTCTGTGACCCCAAAGCCCCTTTATGCCAACTGTTAAAGGGCACACCCTGGTCAGAATATTTAGCCAAACACCGTGTCTTGCTAAGTATCATGTAAAAACTGGTAACCCGTGGGTCAATACTATCACTGCGTGATGTATGTACAGATGGCATGTAAAGAGTTGTGTGCGCGTGCTGGGAATACTTTACTAAAATATGTTTTGGGGGCAGACTTGACAAACAAGTTTGCCCTAGACAAAGGAACGTTGGTTTGCCTGTGTCTCCAAAGTAAACTGAGCACGGAGATGCCCGAGACAATGAAAGTTACATTGACATATAAATCAACAGGGGGGCTGGGAAGTGACCAGGAAGAAAAACACAGCAGGGGAGAAGAACTTTATCTGGGGACCCACATTTCAAACGTTTACTAGACTATAAAAAGAAGGGGAGAGAACCCCTTATGTATCCATCACTTAAGGAACAAAAGAGGCCAGAACTCTTGGAATCTGTGAAAGGTGGATCCTTCAACAGTGTGGGTCGAAGACTCTGGGAACTGATTGTAGGTGAGAAATTGCCTGAGACCAGGACTGTGAACTGTTAAGTTGTAGACACTAGAAAGCGTGTTTTCACTTTTGTTTTACTTGTACCCATACCGGTCTCTTTTTCTCTTGCTTAGTGCCACTTAAATCTATGTTCATTATTAATAAACTTGTTTTTACTATAAAACCATCTCCGTGCTGTGTATAAAGGTAAAGAGCATATCCTCAGGGAGCCAACAGGCTGGTGTACACTCTGTCTCTTTGGAGACAGCAGACTTAATAAATTCTGTGTTTGCCAGTGAGAGGGACTGGACACTGCAGAGACGTCTCTGGGGACCTCGGGAGCACCGGACGTTACCTGAAAGGCAAGGTTAAGACTGGCAGAGTCTCAGGTGGTTGACTGGTGAGGCTACCAAAACTGGTGTGTCATAGTTTAAGCCAGGGCAAAGTTCTCCCTTGGTGAGGTAACACAGTGGTTTATGGTTCACAGCTCCCTGGGGAGTGCATTACACGTACTAAACAAACAATTACAATTAGCATGGGCAGCTGCGCCTACGGGCAGGCGTATAAAACAAATTAATTTTGGCTTTATCATCTCCTTGATGAGTCATATACCCATTAACAACAATCTTAAGGTGATTGGTGACAAATCTATTTATTTCTGAAAGGCAGCAACAATCAAGTACTTCTGCTGAGTGGAGAAGATCACAACTCAGTTTTCCGTCAGAAAATGCCATTTCAACAAAATCCAAATTTTTCATTGAAACGTATCTATTTCAACCAAATTTTCGAAGATGTCAAAACAGGACATTTTTGGAATGAAAAGTTTCAATTTTTCATCTCAAAAGGACTTTTCATTTTGAAATTTATTTTGCATAAAAACCAATTAACATAAAAAAAACCCGAAATCTAAATGACATTTCAGTTGACATGAGATGATTTTTTTCTTCAAAAGTTTGTTTTGCAAACAAATTTGACATTTCTGGGGACAAATAAAAGATTTTTGTGAGATGGAAAATCAGTTTTCCAAACAGATCTCCAAAGAAGCGGCCAATCTCATTCTGTTTACACACAAATCTCATTCTGTTTGGGAATTTGTCCTTTCTCCTCTCATGTACAACTCTTAAACACATGACACTAGAAGCCCCTATAGTGTCACCCATTACTAGACATTTGTAATTTGGTGCAGCATGATAAAAATCACCAGAAGAGACGGAATTGTAAATGTACATGTGGCTACATTTCATCTAAAGCAAATTAATAAATGAGACATTAGCAGCTGCTCCAAATGTTAATTCAGTATGCCTACAGCAAAAACACTTGAAGCCTATTCCTGTCTTTCCTTAGAACATTGCATATGAACTGCTATGTGCTTTTGGCTATATGAGGAGGAAAAACACGGCCTCAAGATACACAAAAGCTATTTAGAATGTCATTATGATTATACTCCTTACACTATAAACTCTGCTGACTAATTATGTCACTAGAAAGTTACTGCAATACTCCATGCCACGCAAAAACAAGCATGATTTTCCAAAAAAATAAATAAAATAAAGATGTTCAAAATGTATTACTGCATGTCAGCAAGCAAACTTAAGTACAACAGTCAAGACCATCTGTACAAGTAGCCACACCGAATTTGACCAAAAATATCTATCATTAAACATCAAAGAGAAATATATGACATGTAAGACACCAGGGTTGCTCCTTTACTTATGAGTTTGACCTTTCAAAATAACCTAAAGTGTAAGTCACTATACTCATAATGCGTGTGAGGGACAAAAAAAGCTTTGAAATTCTGTGAGAAGCTACTTTAACCCTACCTCCAAAACCAAGCACTATATTTTACCTGGCCTGGGAAGTAAGACCAAGACCCAAATTCCATACAGAATGCAGCATTGTATTAGGAAGGACAATAGAAGAGAAAGCCTGGCAGAAAGACACTCCATAGACACACATGTGCTTCAGAGTATTTTCAAGTCTAATGCCTTGATTCAGGCCAGTGCATAAACCCACGTTTAATTTTAGGCATGCACTTAGTGCTGTCCTGAATAGAGATGCTTTCCTGAATTGCTGTCTGTTGTGGGATCACACACTTATTCAATAGTAGCTAAAAGCATCTTGGATTTTCAAACTAGAGCTTTCTCATCTGATAGTTTGGCCCAGATTTACTTTATCATATGGCTCTGTATTGAACACGCACTGCTGAAGTTAAAATGCCCTGGGAAGTTGTACACATATTTTAAACTCCAGATACGAGCATCATAGATATTTTGTTTCTGAATACAAAATAGTGCAAAATCCTCACCAGAATATATCTCTGCAGAGTATATGCATGTAGTGGGTTTTTTGACTGATTTAAGGTTTCATTTTAAAAAGTTGGATTGGTATACCTACATTTATCAATTAACTGTAATGAGAAGTAACATTCAGCAACAAATTTAACCAAGCGGTAAGTACGGCATGGTATATACAACATGTGAATTTTATTTAAGATTATAACAATTCACATTTGCCTTGTATCATCAATTAGGAGGAATTTCCCTTTCTTCTCTACCCTTGAGGCCCCCTCATCCCCCACTGATATACTGAACATCATCTTCAAACACATACACAATAACTCATGTCAGACAAACTGAACCACTGCCTTCCTCCACAGAGTACTGTTCATCTTCTCATAGCTCAGTGGTTTGAGCATTGGCCTGCTAAACCCAGGGTGGTGAGTTCAATCCTTGAGGGGGCCACTTAGGGATCTGGGGAAAAAATCAGTACTTGGTCCTGCTAGTGAAAGCAGGGGGCTGGACTTGATGACCTTTTGGGGTCCCTTCCAGCTCTATGAAATAGGTATATCTCCATATATTTTATTTCTGCACTCATTGAGACAGGGAGCCCGTGGAAAAAATACTGTCGTCTAGTATCGTGCTGCTTAGGTACAAAGAAAGAAGTTAAGGTTGCATCATTTCCTGACTTTTGAGTACTTCACTTTACGATCTTGCTGTTCTTTTAATGTAGTTGGTTTTGTATGAACTATCTAAATACATGTGTCTGTGTAACTTTACATTGTATTAATTACACACATAAGGCTAAAATTATTTTCTCTGTGCACTGTTATAGTTACACTTTATAGTCAATACCTGTTATTTTCTGTTCTCAATCCAGAGGGTTGGAGAAGATTTAATTTTTTTGTGTGTAAGTAATATAGTTCTTGAATGTATTACTCTTACGCAGTACACACAGTGTGAAGTGCTATTTTCCCCATGTACTTTGTAATGTATATGAGCACGAACAGTAGATTTCCATTATCCTAACTCTTGAGAAAAATATACTGCTTGAGCATACTGATATCAAACTGTAATGGGGAGAGAACTGTATAATGTTTTATAATATTGATAATTGGTTGCAGTATTTCTGAATATAAATAATTAGGGTTTACTTAATCCATGATGATGACTGTTTGTGCTGGTATCATAAAGACAAATCAAAGGCTCTTTCAAGCACAATCAAAGATGGATATAAAACAGTGGTGGATTGCGCTTACTGAAAGTGATGTTGAAGAATTGTTGAATTCACTAATTACATACAGAGGCTATTTCTTTTTCTTGGTGCTCTTAGAGGAGGGTTTTGTGGGGGGTTTGTTTGTTTTTGGTGTTTATGATCAAACAGATTGTATTAAATAAATAAATCCATTGTAATAAATTGTAATAAATAAATACATCCATGGGAGCTCATAAATACACACACACACTCCAGTACGAAGTTGTACAAAGAAAATTCTGGACACTGAGTATTTGTAATGTGAATTTTTCCCTGCTTTATACCACTGTACATACTTGTACAAATGCCACCAGCTGCCATATATCCTAGATCAGCGATTTTAATATCAAAGTTATTGGAAAAGAAGTAAATTTCGAAACCATGACCAAGTGCTTCCCAAACATTGAACTTCTGATTGCCTCTAGTGTGCTATTTACTGTAAAAATCTGGCAGACTAACACTCGTCACATGGCTATGACTGTAACCTGATGTTTTGTTTTCCATTTTTGGAAGCACCATGTGACCGAGTACCCTCCCTGCATGCCCCCTTATGGGGGTGGGGCAGTGGTTCTGCCTCCGTCCTCCGGGTCTCCAGCTGATCCCCCTGCCTCTGGCGCATTCCCAGTTGAGGTGACTTAGCCCTCTGACAAGGTCCACCCCTTCTGGGGCTCCCCAAATCCAGAACAAACAAAGAAATGTAAACTCTTCTGTCCCTGCTGGGGCTCGGCAGTGTCCAGGGCCGGCTCCAGGCACCAGCAAAACAAGCAGGTGCTTGGGGAGGCACATTTCTAGTGGCGGCATTCTGGCGCCGGCCATCATAGGCACCGACTCCGGGGCATGGGGAAAAAGTGCCCCCGCCGCCCCAGCTCGCCTCCACTACACCTCCACCTGCTCCCCTGAGCGCGTCGCTGCCGCTTCTCCCCCCTCCCTCTCAGGCTTGCCAGGTGCAAAACAGCTGTTTCGCACAGCAAGGCTGGGAGGGAGGAGAAGCCGAGCGACGGGGCGCTCAGGGAAGGTGGCGGTGGTGGAGCAGAGGTGAGCTGGAGCGGAGAGTGGTTCCTGTACCCCCCGTTACTTCCTGCGCCCCCCCACCCTAGCTCATCTCAGCTCTGCCTGCTCCCCTGACCGTGCCGCTGCTCCGCTTCTCCCAGGCTGTTTTGCGCAGCAAGGCTGGGAAGGAGGAAGGGAGGAGAAGCCAAGGGGGGGGGAGCGCTCAGGGGAGGCGGCGGTGGTGGAGTGGAGGTGAGCCGGAGCGGGGAGCGGTTCTTCTACCCCCCGTTACTTCCTGCGCCCCCTTCCCTAGCTCACCTCCGCTCTGCCTGCTCCCCTGAACGTGCTGCTGCTCCGCTTCTCCCCTCTCCCTCGTCTGAGAGGGAGGGGGGAGAAGCGGAGCGGCGGTGCACCCGGGGGAGCAGGCGGAGCAGAGGTGAGCTAGGGCAGGAGGTCACGAGGGGGGGAGGGGGCCCGCAGGAAGCAATGGGGGTGGGGAATGCGGCACGCCCCGGGGAGGAGACGGGGCTGGGGATTTGGGGAAGGGGTTTGGAAGGGGTGGAGTTGGGGCAAGACCAGGGGCAGGGGGCCACAAAAAAAGGGGGGGGGGGGCAGCCAAATTTTTTTTTGCTTGAGGCGGCAAAAATCCCAGGAAAGTGCACACTTCCAAACTCGCCAGGGCTCATGCAAGCCTAAGTCAGTTGCTGGCAGCCAAAGAAGGCAACCGGCTCCTGCCAGGCCTAGCTTTCCACAGTCTGTCTTGGTTCCTGGCCCCAGGCAGCCTGCTCTCCTGCAGTGAAAGCTGCAGATCTGCTCTGCCTCCTGCCAGGGTCCACCCGAGCTGGGCTCTCCCTTTTTAGCACTTCCCTCAAAGCCTCAAACTTGCTTCAGGCAGGGCTGTTTCACCTGCCCAAAAAGGCAGGCCATTAACTCTTTCCTGGCATGTGGGGTGTGTGCACTATATCACACAGCACTATTTGTGAATGCCTGTAGAGTTGTTATATCATATACAGACCCTGCATATGTGATACTATGAACATTCAGTCCACAAAGGTTTTTCCTGAGATTACCTGCTATTAAATTTGCCTGGTTCTTCTTCTCTAGCATGGTGAAAGCCCAAGCTCAATTCTGCATCAATTCCAAGGCCACAATAGTTGTTCATTTGTACAATCTGAAAAACAAAACAAAAATAGCAGTATACTATGGTATACCATTGAGACTCAAATGTACGCAGCAGAGGGTCCCGTATTGGTATTGAAAATTTTCAGTGAAATGGACATTTGTAGATTTTTGAAGTCACTGCACACAAAGCAATTTAGGAGTACATTTTCTCTCACAGATAGCCCCAGTACAAAACACAACATTAAAATGAAGATATGAGAGTATTTATCAGTAACTTCTAGGTGAAAAACACTGCAAGGATATTGTAATTATCCCTAAACCAAGCATTCCAAACCCAGGACATTTGCAATTAATAAGGTTATATTTAAAAGAAATCCAAATATGGTAAAGCATCGAACTGCAGAGTTACAGTACCTAAACAATCTTCGCTTCACCAAGTGCTACCATTTAATAACCATATGACGATGACTGACAAATTGTAGTTTTCGTTGTCCCAGATTAAACCAATTTCCAAAGACATTCGTTTTTTTCATATTTCCCTTCATGGTGTCACTATAGGGGAGAACTTGGCAACTTGTCTGTGCGTGGAAGGAAGCATTAAACAGTATCACCTGTGGATTTACCATCACATCATGCAGCCTTCGTTTCTTTATCCGGAAAGATAATCTAAACACACCAGACCAGAAGATGGAACCAGAGAACACCAACATTTTCACATCTGTGTCCTGAGCAACTCCTGTGGTGCGAACCTAATGTTTCTATTATTAAATCCTCCCCAGCGTGTCAGTTTCAACCACAGCATTTTTCCTCCTGGCACATACACATTCTCTCTCTCTCTCTGCCTTCCATCTTTAGACAATTGAGACAGCCAGGACAAATCTACCCTTGCAACGCACTGTTATGAACGAGTGGTAAGCGAACCACAATGACTTCACCGCCTGATTCTGCTTAAAAATGAGGCAGATCCCTGAGTGGCTAATAAAGTCACAAGCCATGTACTGAGCCTGGGATGTTCCAGCAACTGAACTGCAAAGACAGAAGCTCCATTTTTTTTGTAATCGTCTGCTATTCTTCTCTTTTTCTCCTTTATCTTGTGCCTTGTTTTGTCTTAAAACAGAACCAGACTTTAAACAACAAATCCCAGGGTTACATCTGCAAACGACATTCTCCCTGTCCCAAACAAAGAGATCTGATGTCACGAGAGCCTGTCAAGCAAGATTTTCACTTAAAAGACACCGTACGCAAACAGGGAAAGAGATACAGTAGATTGTTCAATTAAAGTTTTACCGAACCAAACCTCAGTGATGTCTAGCAGAACTTTAACAACCAACTTTCTGGATTGTTTAACAAAGTGTAAGGATTCCAGTTCCATTATAGGGATCTGAAATGTAGCTTTTATCGTCCTCTCAGCAGAACCTATTCTCGCCTGAGCTGGGAACCGATTCCTTCTCAACCTCAGAAAGCAGACACGACTACTGTTAATCAGTCAAACATGCTTTGTGCCCGAGAAATAATTAATATCTTAAGTGTCCATAAAGAATATATTGTGTAACTAATCTCCGACTTCAAGCGTTTTAGAACTGTACTCAAAGAAGCACGTCAGGTTTACCTTTCTGCACACACGGGTTTAGTGACTGAGCTAAGGGCAGAACTTCACTACCCGCCAGATTTGCAGTTAGTAATTGATCTATCGGGGATCGATTTATCGTGTCTAGTGTAGACGACTCCGGAACTCCACCACTGCCAAGAGGCGAAGCGGAGTTGACGGGGGAGCGGCGGCAGTCGACCCTGCACCGTGAGGACGCGAGGTAAGTCGATCTAAGATGCGCCGACTTCAGCTACGCTAGTCTCGTCGCTGAAGTTGCATATCTTAGATTGATCCCCCCCCACCCAGTGTAGACCAGGGCTAAGTCATATAGAATTATTACAGTAACACCCAAAGGTGTGTTGAAATAAAAGACAAATCGCAAGCAGCTATGGTACACTATAATCTCATTCATCCTGGAATAAACCAATAGCTTTTAGAAAACAAAACGGTGACATACCTTTGGAGGATCAGGTTCCAAAATACCATTCTCTGCACTTTCAACAGCCTCCTGAGCATCTAAAAGGATGGTCCAGCGATCCATAAGTACATCATCAGCTTCATCTATAGATATCAGAATAGAGTAGGGATCTTCCCCACTATAGCCAGCTCCCCAGCGAAGCACCCTCCCTAAATCGTTACCTGGACAAGGAAAAAGCAAACTGTTAACTTGTTTAATCAACCAACTGACAGTGTGAAAGATAAATACCTTGTAATAGCTCCAACCACAAGGGTACTAGTCAGACAGTGATCACAACTTCCCAGCAGTAAAACTGAACTGAAAATGTAACTTTAGCGTACATGAAAAGCCTGTAAGTAAATGTTGTCTTTGCTGTTCTGTAAGTAAAAATTATTAAATAGATCATGTACTGCTTTATGTAAGAGACACACACAAAATAGGAATATTTATACATCATCACCTGAAAATTTCCTCTCACAGTAATAAGGTCGGGAGATCTGTCATCAAGGGTGCACCGAACTGTTAAATTTCAGACTGCTTGTGAGCAGAAGCAGGCCAGTCCTCCACTGAAAGAGGAGCATACACCTCCCTCTGCAGTTTCTACTGCTTGAGACAACTTCCACACCAATGTCAATGCCATCTTATTTTCCTACATCAGAAGTCGGGATGATAATATTTTGAAAAGGAAAAGTTTCTCCTACTGAAGTGCATGAGAATAATTTCCCCAGATAAAATAATCCCAAAGCTTTAGATATCAATTTCCATCTGTATTCTGGATGTCCACTTTGTTTCCACAATGGGCCGGGGCCATGGTCCTTATAAACTGAAGAAAGGGAATTTTAAAGTAAACTCAGATAAATTACCCTATTATTTTCTAGCATGCTGGTGTCTCCAGATCCCCTACAATGGGCTTTTTAAAGCACAGAACTGCATGTATCTCCCATTATCTTCGGTTAAAGTCTACCAATAGGGTGGCACTGCCTGGTTCACTCATGAGGGATTCCTTCAAACAATCTGATTCTCTGCATTCACTTGTTGAAGGAATGGAAGAACAGGCCATAGGACCTTGACATCTGCCAATCACAGCGATAAGGAGAGATGCGGAGGGGTTAAAAGAGTAGCTGGATAACAATTACATGAACTCAGGCCCACTGAAGCACGTCTCTGCATGACACCAGCATTCTCAATTGGCTCCTGAAGAGATTGGACTTTTATTTTTATTTTTTGGAAGCATCACTTGTTCTTTTCCTTTATGGCCATCTTCATCTTCTGCCAACATTCTTCCCAGATGAGACTTGTACCTAATGGTATCCAGCCTCGCCTCCAAACCTATGATTGATTTCCCTGGTGTCATGCCTATCGTGAATCCAAGATGCTCTAGAAATGGAAATGCTGTGTGTGGTTTATGCCTTCTCTCTATGCAGAGCCCTGATCAGCAAGCTGTCTAGGAAAGGATAGGCATGAACTCCATCCTTCCCTGAAGTTGTTATTAATAGTACCATGGGAAAGACTCAGAGCGTGGGTCTGACTGAATGGCATTGATTGGAGCTGAAACAGGTGGAACCCTTGTGCATAACAAGGGAATAGTTTGTGGGGTGGTAAATGGGTCGATGGAAGACAATCTGTATATGGTTGTCTGAGTGAACTTGAGAACCTCCATTTTGAACTTTGGCTCCTTTAGGAACTTGGTCAGATGTTCAGACAGAACCCGGCTCTGTTTTTCTCCCCTTCTTTGAGGACAGAAAAAGGAGTGGGAACACCACTCAAGTTCTCGCTACATGGGTTGCATTGTTCCGAATGGGTCCAGCCATTTCCATGGGACAATAGTATGCCTGCGGATTCTTGCAAAGCCTCAAAGAGCAACAAAGCCGAGAGCAGCCATTTGCTTACAAACTGAAAGAGCCTGGCACCAATTTTGGGGTCTAACTTCAAACAAAAGCTGGCTCTGAGGAAGTTGAGAACCTTACCTCCATAATAGCATATGGGCATTCCTTTTAGTACGGCCCCTGGCAAAGTGGTACTCTCTCCTGCTGAATTTCAGAGATGGCTTCAATTTGCAGACCAGACTGGGGCCAGAATATAAATAAGTTTTGATGACTCCATTACTACCTTATCCCTTGTATTTCTGAAAATATTCTCACACTGAAGTACTAAGAGCTGGGAACTGATATGCCTAAGCATCTAACACAGTGACCAAAGATTTGATGTCCAGAGAACAGGATAATGCTGGGACTGGCATAGCTGGTTACGGTGAGGGCATCTCAGAGTCCCGTGGCTTGACATTAGCCCTGCAGGGCAGAGGTGGGGGTAAGCCTGGGACATCACAAAGGCCAGTGGCATGACATAGTATATGATTACATGAAAATTATGGTAACCCATTAGTCTAGGTAAAAACTGAAGGGTATCTCTAGAGGAGGCGGCCAAGGTGGCCTCACGCAGACGGGGCTCAGAGGGACAACTCCAGTTTGTCTACAGACAGAGCCACGTTCCCCAATAGGACACGCAATAAGGCGAGTGAGGGAGGATGCGCAGGCCTCTCCTTTGGCTTTCTCAGCTCACACCTTCTCCCTGTCCCGCTGCAGGGTCACCAAACGCTGCAGCACTTCATAAGAGACCGAGCTGAGGAGAAAAATTCCCCAAAAGGCAAATGCAGCCATGGACCATGACTGGCATTTAGATGTGCAACTGTCAGTCAGAAGTTTGAAACGAAAAGGGGGGATTCTTCTAAGAAAACCTCGGTAGCAGGAAGGGGGGGTTGAGCCCTGCACCTGGCACTAGGAAGGCAAAGGAAAATGGTGGAGTTGGGGAACTCCCCAGCTGCCAGCAAAGCTCATGTCTGTTTCTGTCCTCAAGCTGCAAGCAGGCTGAAGTACCCAGTCGGTTGGCCGTTGCACAATGGAGAAAGTGTTGGCTACACTAGGTAGCCAGGCTCTGCCTGAAACAGAAGAGCTAATGCTGTTGACAGCCATGCCTTATCTGTAAGCAATATGTTGCCACCCCACAGTGAAGTAAATTCATTAGAATGTTCTACGTCCTGGTCACAGGCAGAATCTTGGCCAAGGCATTTAGCATACTGTCACGCACGATTCGCCTATTTGTGAATTTCGTTCCCAGTTAGCACAGTTAAGCACACGCATTTCATGAAAGGTTTTCTGCATCTAGATAAATACATTACCATGAGATACTGGCTGTATACTATGAATACATGACATGAAACCATTGTTCCTTATGACTGCATGTGGATACAAACTCGGAATAAGCGACCATGTTGGCAAGGCACTGGCATAAAACAACTTGACAAAATAAAGTGAATTCATAAAGGACACGGAGGAAGAAAAGTAAGTTGTTGGGTAGTGAAGAGGACACGTCACTTTATATGATAAATATTCCCCCCCCCCCGATGGGTGAAGAGAGACCAGATCTGCCTTTTAGTTCCTCATGCTGTCCGTTAATCCACGTTTCAGTTGTTAATTATTTTCTGCATGCAATAGGTTGAAGATCCTCAGTTTTGTTCCTTTTTTTCTTAATAAGCCTGTGAACTCATGCTGAGCTGATAAACCACAGAATGAGTGTGGGGAAAATAAGAGTTAATCACTTGCATCTGATAAGTTGTCTGAGTGCTATGGGAAGATTAGTTTATTCTGCTTTTCTCAATTCAGATTCCTAATTTCTCATTTTAAGTTTACATGAATGCTAATGAATTTTCCCCCAACCAATGCTTCTGACAGTGATCAAGAGAATTCGTTAAAAACTAATTAGTCTCAATACATTTCCGGCATCACAGATTCTCTATCAAATTAATCAGATTTCAATTCGTTAAGGATGTACAAAAGTTTTCATGTCTAATTTTACTATCGAAGAATCTTGCCTATAACCGTATTCAGTCAGTGAGACAGCCTCTAAATCAATGTGGAATAACTCTCAGGTGTATTCTACAGGAGGGGAGAAACACTCTGGCCTTTTCTTAGATGTAATTCTACAGTAATCATAAGGGCGGTGTGACAAAGTTCCTCCTCTGCCTTGGTGGGTCCTGCGCTCATTGGCGGATTTGCTCGCCTCAGAGGTTCATGGCAGCCCTCAGTTTGGCCACTTTTGCTAGTGGCTCAAACCTGCCATTCACTCAGCTCACTGGCCAGCGTGGGGGAAAGGAAGAACAATCCCCACAGTCTCTGTAGACCCACCTAGTGGGTCGGGGGACAGGCCAGGGACCTTCCCCTCTGGTGGGACCCACAGTCCAGGTCAACTCCTCTTGTATCCAATGGGGGGAGGGGGAAACCCGGGCCCACCCTCTACTCCGGGTTCCAGCCCAGGGCCCTGTGGATCACAACTGTCTACAGTGTTTCGTGTAACACCTGTGTGACAACTACAACTCCCTGGGCTACTTCCCCATGGCCTCCTCCCAACACCTTCTGTATCCTCACCACAGGACCTTCCTCCTGATGCCAGATAGCGTTTGTACTCCTCAGTCCTCCAGCAGCACCCCCTCTCAGCTCCTTGCACGCCCCTCACTGACTGAAGTGAGGTCCTTTTTAAAGCAGGTGCCCTGATTAGCCTGCCTGTCTTAATTGATTCTAGCAGCTTCTTAATTGGCTCCAGGGGTCCTAATTAGCCTGCCTGCCTTAATTGGTTCCAGCAAGTTCCTGATTGTTCTGGAACCGCCCGTTACCTTATCCAGGGAAAAGGGACCTGCTTAATCTGGGGCTAATCTATCTGCCTTCTATCACTCTCCTGTAGCCATCTGGCCCGACCCTGTCACAGCGGGAGGACTGGAGAACTAGGCAGTCACTGGGGTAAGAGGGAGTGGGACTGGTCACTTACTGGAGGGAGGGCTGTAGCATATGGGAAGGGAGGAAAACAGAGCCCTAACCTAGGTGAAGCAAGAGGAGGAGCGAGCAAGAGAAGGAGAGAGTGGCTGACACTCACCACTAGCGGCTAGACAGAGTAAAGAGGAGCCGGTTAGAGAGAGAATAGATCCCACTATTGCACTGGGATTGCAAAGCAACTGGAGTGCTGCTGCCTCTGGTCAGGCCCTTAGGCAGCAGCCCGTGTGTTTCTGGAAACCTGAATACAAATTAATGAGAACATCTGGTTTATCTGGACTTCCACACTCCTAGGTTCATACCACTTCCATTTGTGTGGCTCTCTGGTGACCCTTTGGCCGAGTGGTTCTCAACCTATTTACCATTGTGGGCAGCATATGTAGCTCTCTGTGTGTTATGTGGGCTGCATCCACACAATATATACACTGCCTGTATGGCCCTGAGGATGTCATATGGGCCGTAGCTGTGTGCTGATTGGGCCGGAAGCGGACTGCGGGCTGAGAACCGCTGCTTTGGCCAATGCCGTAAGCATCACTGATGGGTTCTGAACAGAGGATTGCTGCAGCCTTTTGAGGGCAGGATGGAAGAATCAAAGAATAATGATGAAATGGTCTTCATTGTTTCCCTCCTGGATGCACGCCGATTGCTTCAATGTAACATAAGAAACTAAAACAAAATGCCATTCAGGCTACAAAGCCAGTCACGGATGCCATGTGATGAGAAAAATCAACACGAAAAGAAAAACTACTAATTTTTGAGCATGCTTAATAGCTTCCCATTAACATTCCTCAAATCAACCCCGTTCCATACTGTTATTTCTCACCTGTTCCTAAAGGTAAGATGGCTACAGAGGGCTCTGAACAGACGAGCATGTGTCTGATTTCCTCCAGCGCACCAAGGACCCAACCAACTGTGCCGTCACCACCGCACACCAGCACTCGGAAATAGGGAACTTGAGAGAATGTATGAAATCTTCATTTAAAAACAAAAGCATAAGAAATAATATTACACTGTGATGCAGAAAATTAATTAGGCCTCCCATAATATTCTCTTTAAAGTAACACAATTGAGTTCTTAGTCACTATTGCTTTTTCCTTCCCTCGTTTTAGAGTTTCGATTAAGAAAAGCTGATAAAATGGACAATAAAACTTAGAACTATCAGAGGAGTTTTCTGCCTAACAAACTTGAAGTTACATTTCTCACGATGTTTCCCCATAGCCAAAGATGGTAGTTGAGTTCTCTCCCACAGGGAATTAACAAGACAGAGACACAAAAAGGTCTACATTTTTAAAATGTGTTTGTGTTTTCATTTACACATCTGTAATTCTGTTTGTCACTTGGGATTTCTATCTGGTTTTAAATGGAAGTTTACAACACCATTGTCATTCACATTGAATGCAGTATTTGGTTATTAAACAGTGTGCATTTCCTTGTCCGCTAGCATATACTGCTGGGACTGAAAAAAACCCAGAAGGGGGTGTTTCTGTACTACTCTGGATTTGTAAAAACTGAGATTCTAAATAGGATCCCATTCGTACAACACTTTCAGCCCTACCAATCAAGGCACTTTACAATGGAGTTTATCGTTCTTCCCATTTTACAGGTGGAAAACTGAGGCTCAGAGAGGTGAAGTGTCTTGCCCATAGTAACAGAGAAATACTGCAGCCAACAATAGGTTCTATGGGCATAACACTGACAGTCATGCTGTAGGAACCAGCCTAAACGAACCATGGTCCTGACAAAGTGAGAAGACCTGTATTGCTTATTTTTTACTGCTTCTTCGTTATGGACTGTTGACCCCACTTGTACTGGATGAATGTAAAATAATAAAGTTAACCTTTTGAGAGTTTTATTTCAAGGCACTGGAGTCAATTTAAGTAGTACAAAAATAAACAATAACGTAGTAGGATTTAAAAAACACGTTTTTCCATTACAATAAGCAGGCAATACTATTACTGGTAACTAAACTGTGTTTTTAAAAAACCAGTAACACATTGCTTTTGTTTTTCCCATCACATTTCTTCTCACGTCTTAGAAATGGCATTACCATTTCTGAATAATCAGGTCCTCTTAAATTTCTGCAACTGTAGGCAAATTCCAAGAGTAGAAATAGAGACACTTATTACACCCTTCTATTACCTGACGTTAAGAATGGTTGGAAATAGTGGCAAAAATTACGACTTGGCAGCCGTGTTGCTCAAAGCCCTCTCTTTCCTCCCTTCCTTCTCCATCAATTGTGTTAACCACCAGTAGTTATTTGCATTGTGGTGATGTGCACATGCTCCCATCAGGATCTGGACCCTACTGTGCTAGACACATCAGAAACAATTCTGTCCTCTCCTCTTTGTGAAATGTGAACATTTTCCATTTGTTTTTAAAATAAGGACCACAATTTCTAAGAGAGGCCCTGCAGTGTAATTCTCACACGTGCAATACAGGGGTAAATAAAATGAGTTGGAGGAAACTTTAGCTATTTTGTGTGTGTGTGTGTGTGACAGAGCAAGAGATCTAACAAGTATCGGTAAATTACTATTTTAGTGATACTATTCCATTCACTAAAGAGCTATTGTGATAAAAGGTTTACCCAGGCAGTGGACCTCCATTAGTGAGTTCAAAGACCTGATGAGGATTTAGCAGTTTTCTAAAACTGTAGAGTAGATCTCGGCCTTTCAAACCTCCACTTTTGGGATTCACAAACACAAGTAGTGGACGGCAGTTCTGTGGTAGCTTGGTATGCTGGAAGAGGCAAAGAGGTGTTAGAACAAATGTGTACATGTTAGATTATTACAGTATTCCAAAATATCCACTCACAGTCCTTTAGTGAAAAAAGCACAATCAACACGTAATAGTGTCGCTTGAATGCATATTTGATTTTGCTTTTTTGAAAAGTGAAGACGTACAGTTAGCTTGGCCATGTGGTAAAAATGAAGACATTATATGACACAATATTTCCTAGGTATGCATATCAGGTTCAGTGTCTATTGACTTTAGAAAGAACCATTTCAATAATCTGAGTCCATTGAATTCAAGCAGCAAAGCGTTTCCACTGGGGCTCTAAATACTTTTACAAAAAAAAAAAAAAGAAGTCATAAATGGCCCTGTATGGAGCCTGAAGTCTAGGAAAACAGCAATTGCCAGTGTGGATCACAGTCATGATCCAACTAATACAGCATCCTGTCTCCACGAGTGATCAGTGCCAGATGCTTCAGAGGAAGGTGCAAGGGTGGGGCTAGGGAATGATCTACCAATGGGAAATATTTTTTCCTCAACCCCGTCAGTGACAGATTGGCTCATCATCCCATACAAATCTGGGGGATTTGGGGGGGGGGGTCCCCTTGATAATATAACTGTTACATTAGGCTCCATGCCTCTCTCACCACGAAGCCCATGGAGCCTCCACTGCCTGTCAGCGTAGGCTTGAAATGTAAAGGTCTGTCACACCCTTGCCCTGGATTTGAGGGGTGTGTCTGCCCCAGAATGTGATCAAGCTAATTGCGACCATATTATGTGCACTCAGACACCCTGAATTAATGAAACAGACCACCACACTGTTAAGGGTTAATTTGGAGACAGGCTTTTAGAAGCAAGGTCATACCTAGCTCGCAGTTTCTGCAAATCAGAATGGGTGGAGGGGACAGACAAGTAAATAGCTGAGACTGAAAACCTTGGTGGTTGGAAAACCTTGAGTCTAGACGCCTCTGATATTAAAAGTTTATTGAAAGTTAGAAAAGTGATGATGCAGTAGGGGTCCTTATGACCTATGTGTTTTGTAGAAGTTAGTTA
This sequence comes from Terrapene triunguis, assembly GCF_002925995.2. Classification (NCBI taxonomy): domain Eukaryota; kingdom Metazoa; phylum Chordata; order Testudines; family Emydidae; genus Terrapene; species Terrapene triunguis. The sequence goes on along the minus strand of NW_020697743.1, from coordinate 3,387,088 downwards.
TAAAAGATCAGCTAATAGAGTGTACTTGGGAAGCCATCTTAAGAAATGTTTTTTCCTAACACCCTTTCTCCCCGGTAGGTGAGCAACTGGTCAGTGTGAACCTGCTGTTAATTACTCAATACTGTTTCAGATGTTAGGTAAATATCTAGGATGTTCTAAACCGGGGTCTCAAACACGCGGCCTGTGGGACTATTTCCTGCGGTTCGCCAAGTGGCCCGTGCACCCCGCCCCCCGGGCTACCTCCAGGCCAGGGGTGGGCAAACTACACCCGCGGGATTGCCCCCCTCGAGCTCCGCCCTGCTCCCTGAAGCGGCTGACATCACGTCCCTGCGGCCGGGGGAGGGGCGGGAGAGCAGAAGGCTCCGTGTGTTGCCCTGGTTTCCAGGCACCGCCCCACCCCCCCCCGCAGCTCCCATTGGCCGGGAACGGGGAACCGCGGCCAATGGGAGCTTTGGGGGAGGTACCTGGAGGAGCAGCAAGCAGCGTGCGGAGCCCTGCGTCCCCCTCCCCCAGGGGCCACAGGGACATGGTTCCAGCTACTTCCCGGAGCAGAACAGAGCGGGGCCGGGGCCGGGGCCGGGGCCGGGGCCGGGGCCGGGAGCCTGCCCTGGCCCCAGTGTGCACAGCTGCCACCCTGGAGCCCTCCTGCACCCTGCCCCTCAACTCCATGCCCTGAGCCCCCGCTGCACCCCGCCCCCCAACTCCATGCCCTGAGCCCCCGCTGCACCCCACACCCCAACCCCATGCCCTGAGCCCCCTGCTGCATTCCACACCCCCTCTGCACCCCAATCCCCTGCCCTGAGCCCCGTCTGCACCCCAACCCGCTGCTGCACCCCAACTCCCTGCCCTGAGCCCCCTGCCTGCACCTCAACCCCCTGCCTTGAGCCCCCTGCTGCATCCCACACCCCTTCTGCACCCCAAGCTCCTGCCCTGAGCCCCCTGCCTGAACCCCAACCCCCTGCTGAACCCCAACTCCCTGCCCTGATCCCCCTGCCTGAACCTCAATCCACTGCTGCACCCCAACCCCCTGCCGCATCCCACACCCCTCCTGCACCGCAACCCCCTGCCCTGAGCCCCCTGCTGCATCCCACATCCCTTCTGCACCCTGAGCCCCCTGCTTCACCTCAACTCCCTGCCCTGAACCCCCGCCACACCCCTCATGCACCCTCTGGGGGCAGGGAGGGGGCGGAGTTGGGGTGGGGACTTCAGGGAAGGGGTTGGAATGGGGGCAGGGAAGGGGTGGGAAGAGGCGGGGCCTCATGGAAGCCGGGGGCAGGGCTGGGGGCAGTGAGGGGAGGGTGTGTCAGTGATGCAGCCCTCGGGCCAATGAACTAGCCCTCATGTGGCCCTCGTGGTCATTTGAGTTTGAGACCCCTGTTCTAAACCTATTGCATATGTCTGTGTGTGCTTAAATCTAATAAACTTCAGTGTTAGATAGAGCACGCTGACTTGCATGAGTCTTATCAGCCGGAATTGCTGTATTCCCACTGATTTATTCCTGACAGTGCCTGGAGTGAATAGTGAAGTTGCCCCTGTTGTGGGTTCTGAAAACCCCAGGTAACAGCACCAAATAGCAATCCAGGAAAACAGGGGGGGCATGACGCATGTCACTAAAATCTACCCTTCTGATTCTGACCCTTGAAAACCTGAATAGTCACGACCAAAATGGTCCAGTGATCCTGATCCCCACAAAAGCCAAGTGCCATCGCACAAGCTATCAAATCACTACTGCGAACAGAATTTAATAATAAACATTGGGGAAATTTTAAATGAGCCATGATCTGCCTCTCTCGGACTTTGTCACTACCTCTGCAGCTAACCACTGAAAGGAAGGGTGGAGTAGTTGGGGCCACATCTCTCTTATAACCTCAGCCTCAAGTATTCAGTGCTGTGAGCGTGCTGTCATGTCACCTCATCTGGCACTACTTTCACCAGAGCTCCCAAAGCTCAGAGGGGCGGGGCGGGGGATCCTTCCAGAAGCCACCTCGAAAGAAGAATAGCATTATGGGCGTTGAACACAGTAGGTGGTTTCTAGGATAAGGTAAACCTACTGCACAGAAGCAGCACATAGGGCTTCACCGGAAGTCAGAATTAGGCAAGGAACAGATGCCAGAAATACGGTATTGGAACGGTTTTAAACCAGTTTTCAAATGATTGGATAAACATCAGAAAACACCAAGCTACCTTTCTTTTCATTTCATTCAGCCAGGCATTACAGAAGAATAACTTCCATAGAGATACAAAGACGGCACACAAAGAAAAGCTGCTTCTTCATTTCTCTATCAGGCATTTTCAACTGAGAGTTTCCAAACCGAAACGTTGGCGGTGGCCCCTTATTCATGGTCATTTGCATTCACCAACGGGACAGCATTCAGAGAACAGCAGTTTGGCATGAGGCTGGAAGGAACGATTTATGAGGAAAGATGAAAAGAACTAAAATATCAGTAGTTTGGCTAAGCAGTGATTAAGGGGATCATGACAACAGACTACAAATATTTTAAGAGTATCTACACCTAGGAAGGGGAGGAACTAGTGCCTACATAATATGGGGATCGTTCCCCACACATAGTTACAAGGGAGTGTAACCAAGAGTAACAAGATAAAACCAACATATGGAAGACGTAAGCTGAATATGAGGAAATACTTCCTGACACAGAGAGATGTTTGCCAAGATTTTCACAAGTGAATAATGACTTTGGGTGTCCCAATTTTGGGGTTCCTAACTTGAGATATCTTACAGGTGCTGGTTTTCAGAAAGGACGGAGCGCCTGCCCTCTGAAAATCAGGCCTTTTAAGATGTCTTAAATCACTTATCATTATGAAAATGTTTGTCTTTAGCATATTAGTCTCCAAAGAGCCCCTTTCACTTGGGACTTGCAAAAGTAGAATGGAAACACTGGAAACACCACTGCAGGTCAAAATCCTGCACTAGCAGGGATAGCGCTTTTCTACCTACAGCGTCTAAGGTTCTAGTGGGTAATAAGAGAAAACAGCCAATTTGAGCTGTAATAATTTGAGAGTTTATGCTACAAATATGCAAATGAAGACAATTTAGGCTGTCAAAGTTTAAAGACAGATACAAGACTTAGGAGTCTGGGAGCGTTATCCAGCTGCTCATCTGGGGCAGCAAATGACAGAATTACTTCTCTTCATCCCAGAAGTCATGTATGACAATACTATTGGGCACATCGTGAAACTTGGTTAGCTTTGAATGTAAGCTGAGCAGACCGGGCAAGGTTCCCACTTTATATAACAACAACGATGCTGACTAAGAAATGCTTTGAGGGGGAAAAGAGAAGAGATGTCAAAGGATTATATGAATGAATATACAGGAATTTGTCATATCTTATCAATACTCCAGCTAAGGGTTCGGGAAGGATGCATCATCTAAGCTTCATTTTCAGTCATTTAAAACAAGGAGTAATGGTCTCAAGTTGCAGTGGGGAATGTCTAGGTTGTATATTAGGAAACACTATTTCACTAGGAGGGTGGTGAAGCACTGGAATGGGTTACCCTAGGGAGGTGGTGGAATCTCCTTCCTTGGAGGTTTTTTAAGGTCAGGCTTGACAAAACCCTGGCTGGGATGATTTAGTTGGGATTGGTCCTGTTTTGAGCAGGGGGTTGGACTAGATGACCTCCTGAGGTCCCTTCCAACTCTGATATTCTATGAAAACTTTCTCCACAAGACTTTTGTTTTTGGGGGTGGGGCTCTGATAGTTCTCATGTTTGGTCTCAAGCCCAGAAAAATTAAAAAAATAATCTTCAAAATGTATTTCACTGCTTGACTTATCCAAATGTGAGGGGAAAGCTTTGTCAAGTGTTAAAAGGATATTTCAGACACTTTCTCTGCTTTATAGCTGAAAACTTTTAAACACTGCAAACTAGGCAAGTACTTCATCTTGAATGAGGATGAGAACTTTTGCTTTTAAATTTTCTTCTCAAGAAATCTGGTTTTAAAATATATTGTGGACATTTAAAAACAGCATAGGAAGCATGTATTTTCTATTATTTTCCTTAATTTTAGAGAGCCACACAGAATTTGGTTTTAAATGTGCTCATTCAAACATTTACTGAAAGCCTGATTTAAAGTCCACCAACAGGTGCCTTAACACTGATTGCTCTGAGCTTCGGATCAGGTCCTACATGCTTAATCAAAAACACGTTTACAGTTTGGAAAGGACCTTGCGATCTTGCTGAAGCAAATATGATACAATCAAACTTTTCTTTAATGTTTCTACTTATACACAAAGTGCTTTATTATAAACAGGAAAATCAATAGTATCATTAAATAAGAAGACAATGATAAAAATACATATATTTGTGCATGATGGGGTGAAAATTCTGCGCCACAGGAAGTTGCAGGGATAGAGGCTGTACTACAAAAAGGAATTATCAGTGGTAGTATGATAGCTAGAGAGTGAATTCTTTTTTCAGTTGTCCTACCACCTCTGGATGCATGTGTACCTTGCTCAAGAGGATTCCTCATTACCACAGGTAATTCTTTATTAGATACTAATTTGGAGTTCAATTCTACAGAAATGCTTAAATAGCAGAACCCTGTAAGGGAAGAAACTTTAAGTGTGTTCGGCATAATGCTTAATTTGTTCTTAATCCTACAATCTGCAGAAAAGTTAAACAGGACAATGCCAAACTCCTATTGGTAAGAGACAAAGCAGCTTCAGTTAGAAGATTGTTCTCCTTTGCATGGGGATTAAATAGTTCTGTGCAAACTGGTTACCCTGGCCAGTATTTGGAAGCACAGCTTCACCAGGTTCTAAGAGGTACATGTCTCCTTTTGTTATTGGTGCACATGACTGTGCACTGGTCACCCTGGCATTGCAGAATTTTTTTAATCCCTTAGTGAAGGCCAAATGGGAAAATATGAATTACGGTTTGTTACTTCGTAGAATGGAATATGTGACTCACACAGTCTTGTGTAGGATGTTTTTTTTCTTTATCCCCACTTTGGTATGATGCTTGAAAAGTGAAATTTGCAGAGGGGTTTCGCGTTGGCTGGTTTTTAGTCAGAAATGTATTCCTTATCCCCCCAAAGATAGCTGGAGGGGCGTGATTTACATGCTGTGGCAGTCACTACAGGTTGTTTTATTTGTCAGGATTAGTAGGCCGTAGTTTTGTGCTCTGACAGATTTGTTATTCATTCTAATCCCATTTCTGCTGAATGTCGGGCATAGCCGTGACTGGTGGTGGCAGAATGGAATGCCTAACAGCAAATGAATACAACGTGTTCTGTGCTGCAAACTTTATCCATTTTTTCTGGTGGGAGCAGTTTTTACCCAGGAGATGCAGACCAGAAAACTCAGCTCCGCAATCAAAGTAGGCATTTACACATGTATTCTCTGCAGCAGCTGTGTTATTATTAAGTTACAACTTTACAAAAACGGCTCACGACTTTTAGGTCAAAATTGAAAATGTGAGAGTTTCTTTTTTCGAACCACGCATTCCTTTTCTGGAATTTTGCTCCATTCTCATTTTAGTCAGTCAATTCTTCCCACTCCCGCAACAGTGACAGAGAAAAAACAAATACAATATTGTTTGGTACAGTACTAAATTTTTATACAAGTATTTCCCACAGCTGTGTGCAGGGCTAAAAGATCACATACAATTATAAAAAAAGAACAAAATCTTACTTGAAGTTCTTGATAGTTTACTCTAGGTAAACAATGAGCAACGTAAGCTACTTTCCACGTTAGATGGCTTGAAACTCTCAATGTTAACTACTAAAGTAAGTTTCATTTTAGAGATTACTGAGAAGAAGCAATCCATTTTCTATCATTTCAGAATTTATTGTAAATCTTCCTACCTATCAGAAGTGCAGCCTGATAGTGCCAGTGAGCCCAGGGTTTCTAGATATAACTTGCATTTTAGGATAAGCATCAGGATCTATATTCTTGACTTCAAAGGGCTCAGCGCTATTCTATATAATGTCAGGAACCCTGAGAGACAGCTAGCGTAGCCAGGTAAACATTTCAGAGTACAGTCATAGAATCACAGAATGTTGGAGGGACCTCAGGAGGTCATCTAGTCCAACCCCCTGCTCAAAGCAGGACCAATCCCCAGACAGATTTTTGCCCCCGATCCCTAGATGGCCCCCTCAAGGATTGAACTCACAACCCTGGGCTTAGCAGGCCACTACTCAAACCACTGAGCTATCCCTCCTGCCCATATAAACTCCCCAGCACTTACCTATTTAACCTGTGAAAGCCAATAACCAAAAAATGACCAACTTTGTTTTTATCCCTTTTGAGACCAATGTAGATTTAGAACACAAGCAAATTGATTTTTCTCTAGAAAAATACCCAGTAATTTCATGGGGTATGTAAGGAGTATTGGATGGGGCTTGCAAAGATTTTTTTTGTGGGGGGAGGAATTGGAAAGTTTCAAACAAATGTCCTTTCAGATTGTCATTAGTTTCATGCCTACACAAAGTTTCCCTTCATAGAGCTTTTTGAAGGCACACATTTTTGAGGAAAAAAATGGTCTAAGACGACTCATTCGAATAACTTCTCTTCTATAGAAGTGGAGGAATTCAGATTTGTAGGTGGTTAAAGCACTGTTCCTTTTTAATAAGTACACAATACTCTTTACAGACTTACACAAAGTCATTTGTGATTTATGCTGTTTCATAACTGCTGTCACATTATCTACATTATTTCAAAAGCAACTTTAAACAAAGATTCTTTTATTTTAAGCCATTGTTTGCATTACCTTCATAGAAACACACATTTTTTCCTATTAATTTTGTATAATTTGGCAAACATTGATTTTTTTCTGTAATTCTAAAGAAGCTTGAAACTAACATCATCATTTTATTTAGCTGCAGTGCTGAGGATGTCAACATATCTCTGGAAAGAGGATATGTTATATCATTTGTATGCCCTCTGATGGCTCTGCAGAAAATGATCACACCACATTTTTTTAATCTAGGTCCTACATCAACTATGCTGTTTTAAAATAACCTCGCTGAACTGCTTTCCCCCCATCTCACCCCAATAGCTCGTTGGAATCTGAAAACTATTACAAATTAAAAACATTGTTAGGAATATTTATTTGGCGGCACAAAGAGGATGACATGCTGTCCTTTTCAAGTCAATTGATATTTTCTGAGATGACTTGCAGTTTGGAGCAGAAAAGTTCTTGGTCAATCAGTACCAAATAAAGCACTTCCGTAGAGTCACAGATTTTAAGACCAGAAAGGACCTTTAGGATCATCTATTCTGACCTCCTTCACAACACAGGCCAGGGAATTTCACCAAATGATTCCTGCACCTAGCCCACAACTTCTGCTTGAGCTACAGTATGTCTTTTAGAAAGACAACCAATCCTCTTCTAAAGTCTTCAAGTGATGAAGAATTCACCACATCACTTCATTAAGAGTATTTCACTGAAGTTTATTGAATTATGGATATTAAACTGTAACCAAGTAAATGACGTATGTCATAAGCTTTACCACAGAACTCTCACTTTGCCTGGGTTGAAAAGCACAGCATTGAGTTAACTCTCTTCCATTTCTCTTTCAGGCAAGGCCCTTTAAAAAACCTCTCCAGAGCCCATCCTAAGTACCCGTCAGAGTTGCCACAAAACAGCACACGATGCACCTTCCTCTCAGGGAAAGCGTCTAGCCTTCTGCATTGCCAGCCTCTCATGCCTGGCAAGGGAAGAGCAAAGAAACAGACTCTCTGCAAGGTGACATATTTCAATGGCTTTGAAGAAAGATAGCAGCTTCGTCTTAACCTACTTTTTGTACTGTTTACTGGAATGCTAGAGAGGTCAGCTAACGTCTATAGATTAAATTATAGTTGAAATATTTGTTGACGTCATTAGTTCTAGATATAAAAAAGAAGGTGATTTCACCTCCAACCAGAGCTCAGAACGAGCATGGCCAGGCTGCGCCGTCAGCCATCCCATGAGTAAAAACATGTAGAGGTCACTCGAAGAAGGAACAAAGCGTATGTCTACAATGCAATTAGACCCCCGCGGCTGGCCAGTGCCAGCAGACCCAGGCTCATGGGGCTTCGGCTAATGGGCTGTTTAATTGCGGTGTAGATGTTTGGGCTTGGGCTCTGGGACCCCCCCACCACACAGCGTCCTAGAGCCCAGGCTTACCCTAAGATTCCTTGGCCCTCCTGTTCCTCCCTCAGGAGGGAGAGGGTGACAAGACTCCTCCTGGGAGGCAGCCCAACAATACAGTATACAGGGTACAAGTTGGTAAACGTGCATGTGCACTCCCACCCCTCTCCCAAACAAGGGAATTCAGCCACTCAGCAAAGGGGAGATCACCCAAGAGTGGGTGGGACTATCCCAGAACTACCCAGGAACCAAGTTTAAACACTAAAGTAACTTCAATGTAGATGCTACAGCAAACTGCTATTAAAAGTAAGGGATTCCATCAAATTTTTGTGATAGTGGAAAGAATTTAGGGAAAAGAATTAAAATTGCTTTTTGCTCCTTTATAGCTTTGTAACTACACTCACATTACCGTTCAGCACTTCATGATCAGTATCAACGTAACAAGCAGCCATTCATACACAGATGTACATCAGGGACATACAATACAGGCTCTTTCTCTATTCTTTATCCGAATGTTTACAAAAGCTCAATTTCAGTCTATTTTTGTCCACCCGTCCCTTCAAATACCAAACAATTTTCACTCCACTCTCTCTCAAAAGAGAGTCTGGCTTTTTCTTACACAGGATGTAACCTAAAGATCTTACCAGAACTTCAGGAATCACAGCGGCAGTAAGCTGTTTGTCATTGACCGTTGTATCTTTAGCTAGCATATATATTCTTTCAGCTTCAGAAAAACAAGACATTTCAAGTACAACAGCACCTGTAACAAATGTATTTAAGTGATTCTTTAGTTGCAAATAAACTAGCTTAATATGAAGTTAAGATAAGGAAAAACAGATTACCATGAAAGAAAATAGTTTTATGGTACTTAAGAAAATATAAGAAAGTCATCCAACTGCAATAAACTGGTTGCCAAGAATGCAAAGTCCTATTTGTATTTAATTCAAAAATCCATCAGCACAGAAAAGAAAGGAAAAACCAAACCAAACCACCTGGGAACATTGTTGAGAAAGATCCACACACTAGTGCTGGGCAAAACTGACGGGGTGTTACAAAAATTAGAGTGGTCAGAGAAAGAATATAAAAGGCGCTTAGATATCTGAGCAGGTTGGGAAAAAATCCATCTGGTAAGAAAAAAAATTCAGGCAAAAGAAATCAGCTGTTTAGTGTGAACGAAATATTGGAACCAATACTAAGGAACTGAACAAACTTCAAACAGCCATAAAAACGATTACATGGATTAATTCATGAGCAGAGAGCTCTGTAAAACACCTACATGTAAACTGGATTTAAAACAAACTATGGATAAGAGGAGGATCATAATCTACAATTATTTTCCATGCTGCAAATACAAAAAAGGGAAAGGAGTTGTTCAAAAACATCCCAGGGGGTTCCAATGGTCTTTATGAGGGAAAACATCGGCAGTAAACACGGGCTTTTGGGTATGGGTTAATGGAATGCAACTGGGCAAAGGAGTATCTCAACAGGATATCAGGAACATTTTCTGAAGATTATTCCACAGTATTGTAGGCCTTAACCTCCCAAATTAAGTCAATGACGCCCCACTAATGCAGTCATTTGAAATTGAAATTGGACAATGCATTTGAAAATAAGCTTTTATGAATCATCATTTGGTGGCAGATGGATAAAAGCTAAAGAAAGTCTTTTCTATTTCATGGTTGAGGATACGAAGAATACAGATGCGTAGCTGTCAGGTTGCAGCACTCCTGATGCTAAATGTTCTAGTGGTTTTGGAGGTGTTTCTTACTTCCCCAATTTCCTTCACCCCAGGATGAAATAAACCTCATTCTTTAACACCAGTAGCAAAGCAACATCTCAAAGAAAACGTGTGTGTTCAGTGGAAGAGTATCTAACAAACTGAAGTAAGAATTTTCCAAAGATAACAGATTAGCCTCATCCCCTCCAGTGTACTTATTAAAACCAAAATGCTGGATCTGTGAAACACAGAGCTTGAAATTCCATTTTTTTAAGTTTAACAACAGAAACAAATTCCAATATCTTATTTTTTAAAAGAACAAAATGAGAAGAGGATGTATGGTATTGCCTGCAACAACTGACTCTCCTAGCTGCTTGAAATTAACATTCAAAACTCACTTTTAACAGATAAAACTTCATCACATTCATACAAGGAATGAAGCCACCTTATAAAAAAGAAAGTTCTAATAAAATATATTGTGGCTTATATAAATATGCTACGATGTTTTACATCTGATTTTTAAAGACTTTTTCTTTAGATGATAAGATCTCTAATATAGTCTTTTATCTTCGAGCTTTTAGCATGTGACTGAATTTCTGAAGTTGGTATGTTTTTACAATACTGAACTCAGTTTATAATGTTAGAGGCTTACCTTGCACTGAGTAAACATGACTCAAAGAAAGCAGATTTGCTGCAAAGATTAAAAGAGAATGTACGTCAGACTTTGGGTAGATGAACAGTAAATTTTAAAAGCACTGATTTCAAATCAAAAACTTTTTAAAATCACAAAAAAACAGATAGCATCCCCAATTAACACTTTCCCTCTTCCAAAGTCACCTTAAAAGTTGGTGGTTGTTTTTCAAACTTTGTATAAGTAAAAAACAACTTCCCCCTGGTGTTTAACTTTGAAAAGTAAAAGCTATATGAAAAGATAAATTTCTTTACTGTAGAAAGGTACAAAGTGAATTTTCAGTAGTGTAGATAGAATATATTCGCTGTAATAAAGCCAAAATTGTTAAATGTACTCCCCCCTTTTCACTTCTGAATTAAATTGTGTTGCCACAATTTGAACTAATATAGCACACAAGCCATATGACAGGTAGCGTGAAGGTATCTGTTAACGTCCCTCAATTTACCTTCTTAAAGAAAGTTAAATCCCAGGTACTATTCTTGGGAAACGATTAATATAATCTTACATATTCTTTGATAAAAAACTGACTTTCAGCTAGTTACTTTTAAAGAGAATGCACTCATTTAGAATTTAAACAGAAAGTAATAATACTTTTAGAAAAACAGCTAAAAAGGTCAGTGTAACCAAATATATATATATAAAGGCAACCCAAGTGCCTTACTGACCATCCTCTGAACAAAAAGCAAGCTGTCACATACATTTTTATTTCTTACACAGAACCGTCAGTATGTTAAGATAAATACAGCCCTGCGCAGATACAAAATTTGTATCCGCATCAGATTTGCAAAAATGACCCACGGATATAAAGTGGATATCCACAGATTTGCAGAGCTCTGAAGGTAAAAGCAGAGGGGAAATGTCACTATTTCAGATAAAACGTAACAAGAAAAAAAATAGTGATTTTTGCAAGACAACATTTGCCAACAAAGGGGTCACAAATATACATAAGCAAAATTGGAAAAGAAGGAACACAATTTTACTATAGCATGTTATTCTACACATAGGAATAGACAGTGAAATCAAGTCCTCGTAGTCCAAAGATAACACTATTTGACTTACTTTTGATAGCTAAGTCATCCTTGAGGATGTTAGTGTATTCTTCAGCAGAGAGCTGAGGTGGCAAGCCACCCACAAACAAATTTACCCGCACGACAGATTTATTATTTTCTACAATGTAAAATCTTGTCTGATTCATCTGACGTATTGAAGTCTAGAAAAAAGAAATCAACTAGTCATGCTACAACTCGTTATATAGCAGGGGAAAACACACAATGTCATGAGAAAAAAAATCGATGTAGCTCTGAAGCAATGCCACTCACTACCAGAACTTTGTGCTCGGAAAGAATTACAAATTACAAAAACTTACGCTCCAAAGCCTGACTGTTCTGTTTATGAGCTTATACAGAAGCTGCAGCTCCTCGGTTTAATGAAAATTAAAATTACCCAGAAATTGAGAAAAAAATTACCCCCAACTGATCAGAAAGCACAAATCAGATTGATTATTTCTTTACTTGTTTACCTTTCTTATGTCCCTAAGTCTGCTAAGGATCATCTCCTGGTCATCCAGCACCATTCGCTGAACTAGAGAAATAAAAGCAATGATAGTGTTTTTCTTTAAAAAGTCTGAATTATTACATAACTCAAATGAAAGCAAAAGCAAATAAAAATGACTGTTTTAGGGAAATTAATGCCTTGACCTATGTTTTACCACTTTCTTTAATATTAAACACAAGTACAAATATGAACACACAAGCTACAAGCCATATTCAGCAGCAAAACTCTGAGGAGGATTTAAATTGCACTACCGTTAATTTGCACAAAGCTTTTAAGTACCCTTCTGGACCCCCACCCTTTATTTATTCATATATATATATATATATATATATATAAAAGGATGATAACATTTTGCAGCTAATCACAACCAAACAATACTCTGGTAACAAACTAATTACTGTATTTGAAAGCAGATGATTGGGAAAAACATGACTCATCCTGACAGATAAAAAAAGAAAACACTAACCACAACATTTTAATACATTACCATTGTGGCAAACAGATGCACAGTTTCTGCATGACCCTAAACAATAGCCCTTTCGCTCTACTGTTGCAAAACCAAATCATCAGCCAAAGGAACATACAAAACATAAACCTCATTCCCAGGGCTCTATGATGAAATAATTTGATGAAGTCTTTGATTTATGATTACATAATTCATTATGATTATAAAGAAAACAAGGGAAAGTTACAATCATATGTTAAAACTCTACCTAAGTATTTCTATGGCCTCCATCACAAGAGTATTCAAGTGCTTCATACGCTTTAATTTATCCTGCCACTGTACAGATTGGGAACTGGAATACAGAGAGAGTGAAACACCTTGGGCAAGTCACTTAGGGTCCATCTCCCTGAAAATAAAAGGGGTGTTTCGAACTTGGGTTCGCTAATTCCTGTAATACAGCAGTGAAGACACAGCACCTCTGCTTTTTACTCAGGTTAGCAGCACGAGCTCAACTCCAAGCTCCCCTAGGGTATGTCTATGCAGTAAAAGTGACGCATGGCACTAGCCTCTCCGAGCTAGCTAGTGTAACTAGCAAGAGCAGCTCAGGCTAGTGAGCCAAATGCACAGCCAGGGTCCATGCCAGACTGGTAGTACTTGCACTGAAGCCAGCACTGGGCTGTCTTCACTACTACTGCTACCCACACGAGCTGGATTCAAGCTCGCTTGGGTAGGCTAGGCCGTGCGCAGCTCCGTAGACCTAACCCTAGAGGCTTTAACTTGAGCTGCTAACCTGAATGCTATGTCTTCACTGCTACTTTAACCCACAGTAAGAACACCTTTTTTGGCAGTGTAGACACATCCTTAGCTCCTGGCTCAACCACAGAGTTCCCGCAGGACTGGGCTGAACCCAGATCAGGAGTCCCAGTCTAGCCTCTTCACCACCAGGCCGTCTCTCCAACCAGAGCAACACAGCCGCTATAGGGACTCGAGCATCCGGCCCTACGTGTCCCTGAACTCCAATTCTTGGTTTATTCATGGAATAGATATAGCCAAACAGCAGCACCGAAAAGCTTCTTTGCACTGGCCTGTGTGTGATCTGCTTTGATAGCAAAGTTATTGACCCCAATTAAGTAACAGCTGCCTTCAAAGGGCATCTCCCAAAACACCAGTCATTTTCACCAGTGAGTAAGTATGCATCAGAAAATTAGCTGGGTGAAATTTCTCATGCAAATAATTTTTTCCACTGAAAAAATTCAGATTGGTGTCAACCAAAACAATTAACAAATTCAGGTCAATTTCGGCAAATTGTTTCGGTCAAATAAAAATTTTAAGTAACTTCAAAAGAGTTTGTTTCAGCATTTCTGAAATGAAATGTTTCAACTTTTTGTTCTGGAATTTCACTATTTTCTTTAAAAAAAATTACAGCCTTCAAAAACAAAACAAAACTTCCAACCCAAAACTATTTTTTCAACTTTTGCTTTTCGTTGGGGGGGGAGGGGGGAAAATATCAAAACAAAACTCCATTTTGGTTCGACTTGAACTGATTTCTCCGCCCCTCCATAATTTTTTTGGTTTGGCCACTAACCTGAAAAATCTCATATTTGCACATCTCTTTGGAAAACACAACCTTGCCATGTGCTTTCTTTTAGTACAAAGAAGGGAGAGTAAAGTACTAAACACAAAATTTATGGTGACAATTAAAAAAAAAAGCATTTCTGATTCAATATTTCAACAGTTTTCAGCATAATTATACACCAAGTATCTGTCAGTTATTGGAGGATCAACTGTAAAAATTAAACATGGATGTATTAACATTAAAATACATAAATGAATACTACAGGACTCAACTACAGTTATTCATTGGAATAGAAAAGCAAATAACGCTTGATTTACCTTGCTTACTGGCCATAAGTACTTCTAGAAGTTTGAAATTCTGGAGGCATTCCGTCTGCCAAGAGACAACACATTTAGATGTACATTTTAATAAGTAATAAATTTGCCAGAGTTTTGTATTCTTTTAGTGGTTACATTATAATATTAACAAGCACAAGAAAATTAAATACCTTAAATTAACTTGAGACACAAGCTGGGTGAGGTAATATCTTTTACTGGACGAGGAAAGCTTTGGAGCTCCGCAGATCTCTTCTTCGGGTCAAAGCCTCAAGAAGAGCTCTGTGGAGCTCAAAAGTTTGTCTTTTTCCACCCACAGAAGAAAACCACAATGGAAGATACTGAATTGTACTTTTCCTTCTCTGGAAAAACCTTCCCTTTCCATTTCTGTTGTCTCTCCCACACAAAGCCTCAAACTTCCCCATTTCTTAGCTACCAACGCAACCCATAAATCAACTGGAGAGACAGCTGCTGAATAGTACAGTTAACTCTCCCCGCTCAGCAGCCGATGGGGCTATTAAAACATTTCCACACAGATGATCTCGCCAAAGGGAGCAGAATGGGGAATGGTACACAACTCTCACAAATGGCCCATCAGGCCAACCAGTGGAAGCAGACTTCACTAACAAGTTATATTAATTATCTAACAGCTATTGACACCACAGATCCATACTCTTGGAGCAAAACACTACTGCATGAACATGGGACTGTTTAAAGTCTTGACACATTATGATGGGGGGGGGGAGGAGGAGGAGGAGGAATCTTATCTACACACCCCTTAGTCCTTGCCTAGAATCATTCATTCAGAATAGAAGAGAAACACCCCGTACACACACCAGAATGGGCAGCTAAAAACCTGAATATCAGATTAAAACAGCTGGTATCGTTATTATTAAAGAATTTAATAATATGATTGTCCAACACTGTCCTAGACACATCTGCTACACGGGACTGGTGAAAGCATACATTCAGTGTTACTATTACTCTAGTGGAATAGGTCATGAAACTTTGGGGACATGCTACCTTTCTAACAGGTCTTGACTAGGAAGTGACAAAATCCCTAACTAAAATCCCTAGGTTCACTTTATGTATTAAGGCTGAGGGCATTTGGAATCTCTCAGAGAAGGACTTCAACATCCACAAGCTTTGGATAATCATCGATCACCAGTTGATGTACAAATGCATCTGCCCTGCTGGATATGAGAAACATTGTACAGGAGCTTTCACATGAGTCAGAATTCCCCCTGCTAAGAGGATAGACACTCCTGCCCATGGAAACGTACATGGCACATGTACATAGTGTTTCAAACTAGCCAAAACCAAGAGCTACGTAGAGAGCTATCTCAGAGGACGCAATAGGATGAATTCTCCAGAGTTTCATGAACTCCAGGAGATGTGACAACAGCTGCTAACCAGAGAACTACATGCTAGCGTGAAGGAATTGAGCTTTTGGAAACTAGTGAAGCTGTCAGAATTTTCATTCTAGCTCCAGGACTGCATATTTCCACCAAATAGTCATTGAAATGTAGGGCTGGAATGGACCTTGAGAAGTCATCTAGTCCAGCCCCCTGCACAGAGGCAGTACCAAGTAAACCTAGACCATCCCTGACACGTGTTTGTCCAAACTGTTCTTAAAATCCTCCAGTGACTTCTTTAAAACACGGCAACACTTTGGGGGAGACGTCAATTGCACACTTACTAGGACAGATCTGATAAAAAAGACAAGAGGGACAGGGAAGCAGGTGCGGCATTGAAGTCGCTAGGCCAACAATTCAATCTCTCCGGGGAAAGAGATTACACATTTTAGTCACACCATCATCGGTTCTAGACTAGAAGAGATGTAACGTTAATCTCTAAATCCTTAATGAAGCAGACAAGATCTGCAGAAATTGGAAATATTCCATGGTCAGATCATGAACCAGTGGGAGTAATATTTGATAGCTGGGATGGACAATCAGCAAAAGATAGTTACACTCACTAATGAAATATGGGTTACTTTTGCTGCCGATAAAAATCTCTATACCTCAGATACTCCGGGCTCTGAAATTATTCAGAAATATCTGGAAGTAGCAGGCTTGCCAAAGATAAGCAAAATTGATAAAGAAACTTTAAATTAAAAAAATAACAGAAGAAGAAATCCTAGAGGCAACAGCAAGGAAGAAAAGTGCTAAAACTCTAGGACCCGATGGCTCTCCAGATGAATTTTACAAGATATTTAAGAAGGTATTAGTGGGTCCCTTGAGAAGCACCTAGGGGAGGAACTTCCACAAACTATGAAAGAAGCTCCTATGGTGGTTCTCCCTAACAATGGAAAAGACTTTTCCTTCTGCACTTCCTCTATGCCCATATCACTGTTAAAAGATACAAATCCCTTGTTATCATTAGACACAGAGAAAGCCTTTGATAGAATAGAATGGAACATTTTGTTTCAAATCCTGTCCCAAATGGGCTTTGGCCTCCGGTTCCTTTAATGGATAATGCTCTTCACAGCAGCCCAAATGCAGCTTTGCGAGTTAATGGGGTTAAATCTCCCGTTTCAGTTACACAGAGAAACTAAGCAGGGATGTCCATTGTCTCCTTTACTTTTTGCACGGCCATCAAGTCTTTTGCCCAGAGGATAAGGGATAATGGATCGATCAGAGGAATAAATCTTGCAGGAACACATCAGAAAACAGCGTTATATGCGAATGACGTAATTTTTTTTTATCTAAACCAAATATTTCCCTAAAATTAGTTTCTAAAGAAATCCAGGATGTTGGGAAAGCATCTGGATTTTAAGTGAATTAAGGCAAATCTGAAATATACAATTTGCCAGACTCTGAGACGTCACTCCTTCAGAAAACATTTGGGTATAAAGGGGCAACAAATTCTATAAAATACCTGGGAATTCAAATCTCAAACACCCTAGAAGGGCTCTAGGATTTCATCTTCAAACTACTACTTTAGCACATGAACAAAGATCTGGAGTGCTGAGGGATGTATGCAATTCCTTGGTCAAGAAGAATAGCCACAGTCAAAACAAATATTCTGGCAAGGATAATTTTCTTGTTTCAAAATTTTCCGCGATTATCTCAGATAAAACCCTAGCAGGAATACAGAGGATGATGTTAGAATGTCTATGGAATAAGAAAATCAAGAGTGGGAGCAGATACTTTGTACAAACCCATTAAACAAGGTGGACCAGCTGTTCCAAAAATTCTATGGTACTATCAAGCCAGCCAGCTCAAAGCAGTAGTGGATGGGGGCACTCTAATCCAGTGTAACACTGGACCTTTATTGAACAAGAAAATTGCAGCAGTGTAAACACTGTTAGGCTACCAGAATTTTGCATACATCCTTTAGCAAAGGCTATTCTATGGGTTTGGAATAGAACTATAGGTAAAATAAACTCTTTTCCCTTGCCAACACCACCCATTGCAAATAATCCAGATTTTAACCCAAATAGCAAACACAGAGAGCTTCAAACATTAAGAGCGCTATGGAATACACCCAGTTGGCCAGCTATTGGGTAAAGCGACTCTTTTAACTTATTTAGAGATCAAAACTAATTTTAACTGGCCCACTCGCTCCTGGTACCAGTACTTTCAAGTCAGGCATTATGCTTCTTAACTTTCTAGTTTATACAGAAAGTGAACTTTAATAGATGTGATGACAACTGGCCAATTAGGAAACAAAAAAATTATAACGTCGTTATATCAATCTTTGCAAACAGCATTCCTAACAAAATTTCAGAGACGGAGCTTTCTGCATTGTGGCCTTTTTCTGAGACCCAGAGGGGTCCAGAACTGATATTGGACATTTCACCTTCTGATCAGAACCCTGAAGAGGTACCATCTCCAAGGGGCTTCACAGCCAAACCTTCTTGAAACAGTAGGGCTTTCAGCCTGTTCTGGAACTCCTTGCATGCTCTCGCGTTGAATACGCTGCAGACAGAGCATCACGAAGTACATCAGCACTCAACAAACCTCTATTATGAGCAGCCATGCCAGGAAGACTGTTGGACAAGGGCTGCACCTTTGAAAGCCTGGTCTCTTCAACTTCAGGTCTGCCATGGAACCAGTAAATGGAATCAAACAGCTCTCTCTAAACTATACTAAAAATAAAACTTAACAGTTAACTTATCCTAAGTCTAACCCTAACTATGAAACAGTAAACTAAGGCACCACGATCTTCTAAGTGAAGGATCTGGCACCAAAGGAACCCAATAGGTGTACATCCATCTGTTGCTGTGGATGGAAGATGCTAAGGTAGCTGAGGGTGCCACATCCCATTTTATCGTCTTGGCCTCAGCACATTCAAGAATGCAGATGGGAGGGACAGGAGAGATGCATGAGCGTGCCAACAGGCCCTGTTATGAGAAGGTTCCACCACCTGACCTGCACTCGTCAGCACATCCCACGAGCGGGACAATGCAGAAGACACTCAAAAAAGAATGTAAGGTTTTCTCCAGTTCCACCAGGACTTGATCTTGCGTATCAGCCTGATTTCAATATTCAAGAGATACAGAAGCACAAAAGCCGTATGCTCTAGATTGAGAATTCTCCTCTTTGCATGAGTAAATTTGCTTGGCCCATAAGAAATGGAGGAGGCTTTCAGTATAGAGCTATTCGGTCTGTTGTATTATGCAGTGCAGTAGCCGTGTCAGAAAGCTCTCTCACCAAGAGAAGTCAGTCCAATAAAATATATTACCCCACCCACCTTGTGGGTCTTTTTTATTATGCTCAGGTAATGTTTTACCCTCAATTTGGCACCACGCAAGGCAGGAGTTATCATTCGCTGAGCATTAAGAAGACTATTTAGTAGAGGGAAAGTAATATATACATTTTTGTAAAGTATGCTTTTTCTTTTGAATGAACTCTTAGGATAGTTCATACGAAGCACAAAGAAATGCTGATGAGCTTTATATTGCTTACCTGCCGTCCTAATAGCCGGAGAACTTCTTTAATTACTGTCTGGGTGGTGCTTTCCTTATCTATTCGTAGAGAGATATATGCCATTCCCACTCTAAACAAAAAAAATATATATTTAAAATTAAAATCACTTATGCAGATGGATTAGCTCAGGAGATTGTACCAGGATCTGGAGAGCTCCTACTCTAAGATCCCAGTAACAATTCAGCCCCATTCAGTAAAAAACTTGTTACCAGCTGATAAAATTAAGCTGTCCCCAAGTCTCAGTCCCACTCACATTGGACAGGTGGGAACCCACTATCCCGGAGACCAGTCACTGACGCCTCGATACTGCTGGTGACTTCACACAAGTAGGCCTGTATGAAGACTCACTGAAACCCATGGGCCTCTGTCTGAGCAGTCCCACTTGCAGGACTATGGACTAAAGTTTTTGTCATTACAACTGGGACCAAGTTGGCAATCTCAGCAGCAAGGACAGACACACAACTCAAACAATTTGGGAACCTTTGGGATGAAAGATGGAACTATAAAACGAAAGTGACTATAAACTGATCAGTCTTATTTCATTCTGGAGGGTGCATAAAATGCAAAACAGTTTCAGTAGTAAAAAAAAAAATAAGATTTTTTAAAAAACTGTTTTAATCATCTAATCCAAGGGTAGGCAACCTATGGCACGCGTGCCAAAGGCGGCACGCGAGCTGATTTTCAGTGGCACTCACATTGTCCAGGTCCTGGCTACCGGTCAGGGGGGTTCTGCATTTTAATTTAATTTTAAATGAAGCTTCTTAAACATTTTAAAAACCATATTTACTTTACATACAACAATAGTTTAGTTATATATTATAGACTTATAGAAAGAGACCGTCTAAAAACGTTAAAATGTATTACTGGCATGCGAAACCTTAAATTAGAGTGAATAAATGAAGACTCGGCACACCACTTCTGAAAGGTTGCCGACCCCTGATCTAATCTATTACTAACATGGAAAAGAATGTAACATACATGTCTTTATCTTAACGTTCCCTTTAAAAAATATGAAGCTCTCACAAGAAAGCTTCTGCTCATCATTTGTACACGGATACAATTTGCTTAAAAAGTTATGTCTCCTTGGATTAACATGTGCTACAACTAAACAAAGACGCAGGATCTGTCCCGATCATGCAAAGGCACCTGTTGACTCTTAAGCGTGCATGACTGGGGGCTAAATCAATGTAATGGTTAATGTTAATGTCAGAGTCTAGAAATGAAGAAAAATGAAAGCTAAAAAAATAAATATCTGTTACACCAACACAGATCCTTGCAATGTAGTGGATTTTGTCCTCCTTTACCCTCGTGCAACTTTAACGACTGCAACACATTTTCCTGGCCACAACTGAAGGCAAAATTGGCTGAGCAGAGTAACCTTGCAAAAAGAAGGATATCACTCACTTCAGCCAACCGGGATAAATTCTTATTACTTCGTGATCCTTAGATTTGGCTCTGATGATCCAAGCTTCGGGAACCGCCTCTCTGAACACTGGACCTGGGTTGGTTTCTTCAGTGGCATCATTCCTGTTGATGATGTCATCAGAAAACAAGGTCTGCTGAGAAAATGTCTGGAGCTCATAGTGCTGCTGATCATCATTTACGTAGTATGCCCTCAGCGCTGCCTCCTACAACAGCACAGGAAAGAGAGTGAGTCGCCCTCCTCTGAAAACGTGCACTGATGTTTGGCTGGGACACAGTTATGAAATTCAGTCAGTTCACTTACTCTAAAAGATTCTTTTAAGGGAACATAAAAACAGCCGACAGGCCGCTATCAAAAATAAGCATATGGTTTCGCAACGAAGTTTTAGTGATGTAAAAACACAAGTGGAAATTTCTCACCAGAATCCAAATATATAGATTTTTGTTGGTGCCTGGAGTATTTTTGTCAAGCGATGGCAATTTTGATTGATGTATCCTTTTAATATAAATGCAGTGAGCTGCAATAGACACACAGCTTCAGGATTCACGCTGGTACGGAGAGGTAAGTTGTACTTTTCTGCACTGTGGTGCATACAGCTGCCTGCCTTTGACCCAGGTTTAAATCAGAGACCACTTTAAGCCCTGGATGCCCTAAGCATCCCTGCTTCACAGCCACTCTGCTCCCCAGGTCCACATCTCCCTCTTTGGGGCTCTCCTGGCCAGGTAAAGACCACTCCACCTGCAGCATAGGGAACTCTGTAGCCATCCTTGCCATTACAGCCCAATTTCAAAGCTAGAGACCTTCTATCACAGCCTGCATCACCTTCGGCCACCACAGACCCTGGAACAAATATGTCCTAGGATGGCACTTTTTTGTGAACTAGGAATTTCTTTTATTTGGGAGAAGACAACAGCCAAAATAATTACGTTTGAAAAATACCAAGCAATCCTAAATAGCAATTTTTTTTTTGCACTGCATATTCTTTTTTTAACTATTTGGATGTGGATCATCAAGAGTAATTTTCAAAATTTCAGTTAATTTTGAGCACATTATCAATGCAGAAGGGGGCATATAATGATAACAGTTATTTACTGACTGAAGCTGAAAAACGTTGGTAATATTCTATATAGGTTCCCACCCTGCATCTATCACAGGAAGAGCACCTATCAATCTGTCTTTTCCCTCATTCTGCAGAGCATTGGGTTTTTATTCAACAACAATTTTAGTACGCCTTGTTTGGTAAACAGAAAAATGGACATATGCAGCAGTCTTAAGAAATAGTTTGTTTCATGTATGTGTAACCCTCTGGTGTTTGTCCAGACTGAAGTTAAAATCATTAAATACTATATATTTAGAGAGAAGAATAGGGGGCTCATTAGCAACCCTGGTATACCAGCCAATATCCCAGCTATCACTAAAACCACATTTGAATGTTCGACAGGATAGGCGAGTTACAGCTTAACACATAATGGTTGCTGCATACATCTATGAAGTCTCTGCAGTCTGCATATCTACATCAGTACCTCATAAAATGGTCTGAAGTACCAGGAATATCAACAGTGCTAGACAGAACCAAATTATGTTCTACTATTCTAGCTAGGGTACAAGCAGGTTTTGTCATCGGCGTTGTGAGATGCATTACATTTGTAAATCATGGTATGCTGGGATAGCTGGAGGCCAATGTAATCTATCAAAGTCGTTATCCATTTGAGAGTCTCTTACCACAACCTCCTCACTTTTTGCAATCCTTGGAACGGAAATCAGTCGAAATTGATTGCGTTTTACTGCATCATTCCCATCAAATATCTTTAATGTTTGTTTACCTAAAGAAAACAAATGTTTACATTACAATAACAACATTTAATATAGTCATGTCACTAATAAGAAGTGTGTATGCAACCAGTGGACAATGCAACTTACAAAAATCTGCTTTTAACCAGTTTTAAAAAGTAACATTTATTTGCATTTTCTTAAGTTTACTTTTATTTTCCTGCTGTTAGGCTAAAATGCAACTTAACAAGGGGAAAATGAACTAAAAATTTCTTTCAAATGGCAATTTCACCATTAGTTTTCATCCAAGTGTTTTGTCCACGATTTTCTAATTATTTTCCCCTTAATTTCAAATCTCCTTAGTCTAATCTTTACCAATTCAGCAACATGGAACCCAAAATAACAGATTGATGCCTTCAGAACAGGTGTGGCAAGTCTGATGACTGTGATTTGGAGAACAAAACATCGTTTAAAATAACCAGTATCTATGAGCCAATTAAATGTCAAAAGGAAAATTTTAAATTATTATATTAAGTTTTTTAAATTGCCCCAGAAATTTTTAAAAATCAAATGTTTTCCTGATCTGCATTATATTTTAAATCTAAAATTTCCAATAAAAACTGCACAAATCATGAACTATAGGTAGACAGCATACTAATACTTCCCAAATGGTGAAGAATCAAGGCTTTTGGCTTCAGCCCTCCACAAACTGAGGTAGTGGTGGAATCTGATACCCTCCACTGAACATTTTTTAAAAATATTAGTTAATTACACAAATTTAAAACAACTCTGCGTACAAATCTTACAGAATGTTTTGGGGGTTTTTTATGCCGGCATAAGACCACCAATCCAACAGACTCATCTTGCCACCTCCAACGTGGGGGTCAAATTTGTTTCATTAATGAGGGGCTACAATCTGAGGAACACCTTTCACTCTTCTGATCCCATTACTACAGAAGAGGTGTGGGTCATAGGGGGGTAGTTATATTTAGTCCCCTCCACAGTCCCCAATGAATGGAGAAGTCCGGCAATATATCACGGCTGTTACTCAGTTTCCTGCACAAACGACACACCATTTTTGCTCTAGAGGTGTGATTTACAGTTTGAACTCTAGGCCACTCTTCACTGGCAATGTTCGGAGCATTCTCAAACCAATCCGATCTCGTAACCAACCGCTCCCCGTGCATTCAGCACACACTGAGATGGTCACAAAGCCAGCGGCACCTTTACGGGATGTGGGTAAATACCTTTTACCATTGAAATAATAAAAGCCTGAAAGGTAATCCTTTTTGTACCTTGATACGAGGCATGTGAAGAATGAATCCTGAGCTCAACAGAAATACATGTATGTGCACTTAATTATACTGGTATACAACTTCTTCCCTCACTTGGAATTAGTTCAGAGTATGATAGCAAGGACTCAAGGGGTTTTGCCCGCAAATAATCTTGATATCTATGTTCCGTTTATTGTGTTAACCCATAAGAATTTCCCACAGAAAGAGGATAGCAGATGAGATGGGTGGACATGGATGAGTAAAATGAAAAACTAGCTACTGCAAAAACAAGGCATAAAAGCGCAGAATCCTGCGGAGATATCCAGCCCAACTCATCTCTTTAATCAGGCACCCAGACATGACAATGACGGACAGGCCATCAATGTCGACAATAAAAACGCAGCCTGGGCACGTCAATATTTTGCTGCAAGCTTTCAGAGCCATCCGAGACATAGAAACAGCATATCCTATGGATCACCTCCGGTTCTACTATACGTTCTGTCACCACAATTAACAGGCCTGGTTTGGAACAAATGGGCCATACCAAATTATGCTCATAACGGGCGGAATCTTTCCCAACAAAAGGCCTCTCTCTCTATGGCCCTTGCCCTTGGCCTATGTCCTGCAATAGAAAGTGCAAGACTTCTATTTCCTTTCCACTTTTCTGAAGAGGTAAAGCCTACACATTGCCTGAGATTTGGGAGGGGGGGGGAGGTGCAGAAAGGGGGGAGGACAGGACCCTATTTGTTAGGTTTTCCCCTCCTCTAAGATTTTGCTTCTCCATTGCCCCCCCCCCCCCCCGCCCCCATCATAACACAAAAGTTATTGCCTGTTAAGGTGCTGCCAGTGTCTTTTGGGCACGACTCCCAGAACTGCATCACTTAATACCTGCGGGTGAAGGCGTCCAGGCCGCACTATGAACAAGTTCCACTCAGTGTGGAAGTGAGAAGCAATACAGATGGAAGTCTGGTTCTCAGGCCCAGCATATTCATGATGGCAATATTGTACAAAATGGGGTGCAAGAGCCAAGATCTTGTTTATGTTACATTTTTACAAGGTATGTTTTATGAACACAAGCGTTTATGCACAAGTGGCTGCGAGTGTCCTGTTTATTCTCCTCGTTACAACCGTGGCTGCTACAGCTATGAAAGAAACCAGACGTGGAGATAAAAATTCTCCAACTCTGTGTGATGACAAGCAAGGAGAGCTGGGCTGTATTAAACAGCAGGGATGCTAGCCTTGCACAGAAGGCTCTCATGGGGGGGGGGGCGGCGTGGGATGCTTTAGTTTGTTGACAAGTCTTTATTTCAACTGGTCTTTTACTCACACTTTCTTCTTCAGGGTCACCCTGCTACTTCCCCCTCACTCAAAGGCCTTCCATCATGTGGATCTTCCCTCTTGCCATACTATGGCAATATGGATGCTGCTCCTTTGGCAGTCCATCAACGTTGCCCTGAGCATTTGTCCTTCAGGAGCTGAGCACAGGACAACGGCAGGAGCTTGTGACCGAAGGATCTGAACTGTGATCCACCACAACCAGATCACCATGCCAACAGCTCGGGGGAAAAGGCACATTTTGAAGTGGAGCTCCAAACTCTCCCAAAGACAAGCACCCAAGGGCTTCTACTGTACATTCTGCAGCACGTACAAGAGGAACATTTCATTACTCGGCAGGAGGTTGGTCAAAGCAGCTGTCAGGAGTAGTTAAGGATCACTACAATATGAGACAATACAATAAGTGCTCAAATTTTGCCTCTGTTCCATGGATGTTTTACAACCACCCTAAGCTACCGTACACCACGCATCATCAGTACCATGTTCTGATTTTCCGTGACAAGGGAGAAATGTATTGAATTTATTTTTGTTTTTTTGGATGCGAAGGAGATGGGTCCTGTTCTGAAGCAAGGTGAGCAGGGCATAGATAGATGGCTCTGCACTGCTTAAGGCTGTAGGAAGACTGATGAAAGGATAAAGATGTCAAGGTTAGGTTTTTGACTAAAGGATTCCCACTATTCACCATAAGCCTGCAGAAGTCTCTCCCTGGGGGAAGAAAGAGGAGAAGAAAATCTTTTAGGAATCACAGCACTGAACATTTTGCAGCCAAAGGCTGTATCCGTGGACACCTCTGTTCAAGCGCTGCCACCTCTATAGTGATTTTCGCTTCAGCCCTTTCCACTGCATCCACATAGTATGTCATGTGAGCTAGAACAAAAAGGCTGCAGCTCCTTTTAAAGCCACTGCAAGGGCGGAAATGGGTACAAGTTAACGTAGCAAATAAGGGGTGAAAAGGTGGGTGCTTACCATAGGAAAAAAGAGCGACTAGAATGCTAAACTCAAAGACAACTTGAGCCAACCTACCAGTTCAGCCATCTGCATTACAAACAATGCTTAGAGAAGCGGCAGCGAGCGCTACCTCTTACCGCGCTCCACCTTCCCTGATTCTGCAGAAGATTTTGTTCCTGCCTATTGCCTCAGTGGAATGAACTTTGGAAGCAGACCTCAAGTTTCTTCTTTCCTAGAAGAATGCTTTAAAAATGAGTATCTAAACAGCAACCTTATAGAAACCTCACAGTGCCCAAGATCGGTTTAAGAAACACACGATCTAGACATAGTGTGTATTGACTGACAACATTAAGAGAGCCCAAATTCTTTTTCCAGAAGCTGGCTTGGGGAATAGAATGATAGGTGGTAAAGACTGGAAGTGTCCTCAGATCAATGGAAATCCTTTTTTAATGTATTTATTTGGCATAGTCCATCTTAAAAGGTATGTTGACTGATTCTGGTATTACAATCTGATGAAAGACTGTGTCTGCTTTACTTCACTTCAGCTACTGGGAATGAACTCATGCAAGACCACTTAACTAGGAGTATGCAGAATGCCCTGTGAGCTAATAAGAACTAGAATGTCTCTCCAGATTCAAGTCAGCACAGTGAAGTTCTTTCAACAGGACTTTTTTTTTTGGTTACACTTTTTAGAGTGGAACATACCATTTTTTTTTTTTTGGTGGTAATGACTGTACTCTAAGAGAAAGATTTGTGTGTAATTACACAACTCTTCCCCTAGACTGACCATCAGGTCCCCATTCTGAAATGAATCCCACAC
Source organism: Terrapene triunguis (assembly GCF_002925995.2). Lineage (NCBI taxonomy): Eukaryota > Metazoa > Chordata > Testudines > Emydidae > Terrapene > Terrapene triunguis. Next base: position 3,360,199 of record NW_020697743.1, on the reverse strand, counting down.
TTTTTGTTCTGAGGCTAATGCTCAATGCAGCCGTTATTAAAAATCAGTCATCTAGATACGACATCCTTTCTTCGGTCAGCATCTTATTACCACAACTAGTCATTTGTACAAATATTTCTCTTCTGATCTGTGTGTAAACCCACCACAAAGGGGGCATTATATAAATAATTTGCATACAACTTGTCTGACTTCTTTTCTTTTGGAAAATCTATTTAAATATTTGTAATTTATATTAGATGATGCTGCACGTAGTATCCTCTCCAATTCTCATTGCTAAAGGAAAAGGCTAAGAAGATCAACTGTGAAATGAAGTTGGCACACAGTTTAACCTAAAAGCTTCGTCTTCCTACTATGTAACTAATTATAAGATGATTTCTGATCAGAGAGTTATCAACTGATGCATCATACAAATAGCTCCTTGCAACAGAACTTTTCCCCCCATTCTCGAGTCTTTAGACCTCAAGTCTCTTCTTACAACTAAATCGTAGTTTCACCTTCTGAAAGCTGATTTTATCTTTTGCATCAATGGCTTCTTTCAGAGCTGTCCAATTTAAAGAGCAAAACTGGTTTGGTTTTGTTGTTTTTTAAGCAGGAGGCTACTGCAAGGTCAATGTTCGGTACTTGTTTACGAAACCTGATTCAGAAACACAGAGTTTCTTTGGGGACAGGATATGTAATACGTGGTGAAACCAAAACAGCTTTCCTCATATTTGAGAGCCTTGTGGCTAGGGGGAGCCTTTTTATTCTTTTCTTACTTTTCAAAAATCTAAGCACAGCTTGAAAAAAAAAAAATCTATCAATCAATGACGAGTGGGAAGCTTTTCCCTGGCAAGCACAGGAGCCTAATCCAACAGTATCAGCAGAATTTAAGGTTTTGAAAAATAAGAAAATGTTCTAAATATGAACAGAGTGCAAACCAACTGCAGTGCTGTCTTCCTTACCCTGTACCCTGCCTGCTCCAGTACCTGTACTTCTACTGCTCTCAGCTGTGCCAAGCAGCAGCAAGGAGAAATTAGCAAGACTCTGGTCAGTTTCATTGCTGCCATTCAAAACCCAGTTGGGCAGCTATGAAACTGACAAGAATCATGTGAATTTTATGCTGTTGTTCCTTTGAAAAACCAACCTCTTTCCCCAGGTCATCCTGGTTCTCTGACTATATCACTGGCCGTTTCATCACTACTGGGTCTCACCCAATGAGACAGGCCGAAACTCCAGCTCTAAGGGATTTTTGGACCACAAGGCTGTGAGAGCTGCCAGCCTTTCACGTGGGGGCTGCATGCTCGCCCTGGGCCTTAACAGCTGCTCATGGAACTTTTTCACCCATCTGCCATGAGCAACACTGCAGATTCCAGCCAGAGCAGCATCTGATCCGCTTTCCTCTGTTCACCTCTAGCTTCAGGGGACACGGATCATAGGCTTTGAAGCCATCTGAGCAGGAATAAGCTGTGCCCAGGATTCCCTGTGAAGCACTGTAATGAGCTCAAATGTCTTCTTCGAAAAAGACCTGACTTGTCTGTGGCGGAGAGTGAAACCTCACCTTGGAGATCTAGTCTCTCCTTTGCCACTCTGGAAAGTGCAGTGCCCACTCGCAGATCCTCAGTAAACACCTCCGTTTCTCTGGCAGCAGATTCAGCACTTGCCCAAGCAGAGTGTGGAGCCAACTGATCTGGGCATGTCCACTTTCACATTACAATGCCCTACCCCATGACCTGGAGGTTGGGGACCACTGGACAAACAGGCTGCAGTCTTGATGGGCAACAGATGGGGGCAAAGGCCCACTTTACCCCTTGTTTCTTGGACATGATCATTTAGCCCTCCCCACCCCCACAACGAGGGGAGGGAAGAGGGAGAGAGTATTCCTTGACAGCTGCCTATGTTCATGGCGTGCAGCTACCCCAGTGTTGTCCTCTTGGTTACTCCCTGGGAAACCTGTGGGTGTCAGATACGCTGAGTCCCACAGCAGGCAGTAAGCAGCTCCCTGGGGACAGCTAGAAAGTATGGGTGTCCCAGTGCAAGGGGGATTTCTGAGGTCACAAGCCCTTCTTTTCCCTTCAGTCCTCTGCATCTGCCAGCAAAAGTACTGATCTCTCCACCTGCTGGAAACACCAACAATGAGCTTACACAGCGAGCAAGTCCCCTGTGTACAGGGGATGACACCTCCAAACACGTTTCGCATACTATCCCCATCTGCTGCCAGGGACAAATTATACCTAAGCATCTGGACTGGCATAGGGGATCAAAGAGAATCTGCAAACAGAGGAAAAACCTGAACAGGATAGATTGCCATCACACCTTCACTCAGTCTGAATTTATTAATTCATTAAACCAAATCATAAAAACCCTAAAGCTCAAATAAAATCAATCAGTCAAGGAAGATAGTATGTGATGCTCAGAATGCCATATGCCTTTTCAATAGTCACACACCGACAAGCCAGCCAGAGGAGGAGGTTTTAGCTTTGCATGGCACTAAAGCCATCACCCTGGCTGAAGCTCGACTCTGCACAACAGCAGCTTTCAAAAGATGTTTGTTACTCTTAAGTGTCAGTAGCCTCGGGAAGAATGGCCAGGTGCTTAACACGAAGCACTGTAAATCCCGGTCTGTAATGAACAACGTTTGAGACTAATCACCAGACTTTTACCTGTTGTTTGGGGAGCAGGGGGTCTCATTGCCAACTGTGACCGACAGAAGCCTTAAATGAACAAAAACATCAGGGCCTGATCATGCAGGTTGCACAAGCCCTCAACCTGCCTTGATTTCTGGCAAACCACCAGAGGCAGAGTCTAGCGTCTTTATGTTCCGGGATCCCTACAGATCCAGGAACTAAGAGCTCACCGTAAATAATTTTTATTTTGAGAATTATGGAGATCTCTCTTCTGGGGGTTTGTTACATCTGTATGATATCATCCAAACAGTATTTTCACCCTCTAAATCTCCAGTTATGAAGGAATATTAGCAAAGATGGGAAATTAAAGACGGTTTGTTTGTTTGTTTGCCAGACTAGGACTGTGATTCTTTATGTTCAGCATCATTTTCAAACACGGCCTCAGCTAAGAACAATGTGCTTTGTCTGTAGGAACACAGGAATTGCCATCCCGGGTATCCCGTCTCCAGTTTACCAGTATAGTTAAACAAGTACAACCCTCGGTGGGAACAACTCTTTTCAGGTTAGCTTAAACCCCTTCCCAAAAGACATGAGCGAAACAGAAAAAAGGGCCTCACACCAGAATAAAAGGCTTTCATGATGGAATAAGAGTAACCGCACAGGGATTACATTATATTGGTTAAAATTCACACTTTAGCTTATACCAATATAACTTTTCTGTGTAGACTAGCCTGTAGACCCTACTTTATGTCCTGAAGTGTGAGGGTTCAGATCTCTTCCCAAACTCATTTTAAAAAAAAATATTTACTATTGTAACTCTGGATATCTGTGCTACCCATCTAAAATATTCTAATCACTCCTGATAAGTTCTTGGCCTCAATAATATCTTGTTACAATAAGTTCCACAGTTTAATAATGCATTGTCTTAAAAAGCCTCTATCAGTTTTAATTTTTCTCCCTATCAATTTCATTTAATGTCCCCTTGTTCTCACATTATGAGAATGGATGATCAAAAGATCCTAATGTAACTTTGTTTATAAACCATTCTTTATTTTGTATTCTTTTTATCATGGTTCTTGTTAGTTCCTTCTCTAACGTAAATAGCATGTCTTACAAACCAAAATTGGCCAGGCATCTATCCTTTCACACCCCAAAAAATATCCTGCATTTTATTTTTCACTGCTTTTTTTTTTTACAGACCTGTATCTGTAAGGTATATGAAACCAGGGGCGGCTCTATGTATTTTGCCACCCCAAGCACGGCAGTGAGGCAGCCTTCGGCGGCATGCCTGCAGGAGGTCCGCCGGTCCCGCGCCTTCGGCGAACCCGCCATCGAATTGCCGCCGAAACCGCGGAACTGGCGGACCTCCCGCAGGCACGCTGCCGAAGGCAGCCTGACTGCCGCGCTCACGGCAACCGGCAGGCCACCCCCCGCGGCTTGCCGCCTCAGGCATGCGCTTGGTGCGCTGGTGCCTGGAGCCGCCCCTGTATGAAACTGAGAAAAAACAACAGCTACATCTTTTTTGGAAGATAAAATAGCAGGTTAGCTACCATAACTGTAAAGGTGACCAACAGTTCTAGTATCATGTTCCCTTACACAGTAAAAGTCTGTGCACTCTGAAAGAAGAGCTTGACTTGAAACAGTGATGCAACAAATGTAGAGATCCCTCCTGCAAAGTCAATGAGTGGCTCTCTCTCGACCCCTTGGACTACATACAGCAGCGGGCAGGATCAGCTGTAGGAGGAGTAAAGCCTTACTACCTGGTATCAGTTACATTAATATTTGAAAGTGTTAAGCCAATGATTAATCAATACTTCCCACTGAACACGATGCCTTTGTTTTCAATAGAAGCATTAGAATTTCTCTCCTACCAACACAGTAATCATCAAAAATCAGGGCATGAAAGAGAGCCAGTTATGTTGTGTTAATATGTAATAAGGGGAAGCAATTCATTTTAGTACAACCATTTTATTTAAACCACAGGATTAAAGATTCTTTGCATTGGTCTTTGAAAATATACAGTGTGTTCCTGTTCTCCCCAGTTTTACTGATTGACACTGTAGAGAAATGTGTGTAAGGAAAAGTGAAGTTTAGAATCTCTTTTTGAGTGCAGTGTCTTCATCTTCTTGGTCAGTCCGTATAAAATAAGGCGTACTGGACTAGCAGTGTCGACCAAGCCATCTGAGATACCAGGATAGACATCTCACTCCCTTTGACAGCCACTGATGGAGAAATACCAGCCTCAGTCAGTAAGATATAGAAGTAAAAACAGGTGCTGGCACAGAAAGGATTATTTCGCATTGCTATTTGAAAAGCCGCCCACTGGAAAAAGTGCAGGTTTATTTGACAAACCACAGCTGGTCACAATCTGATCCTACAATATGGAAGTATATGGTGTGTCATAAATTCCTCACAGTCATCAGGAGAAAGTGAAGTTTAAACCCTATTTTAAAATGAAGGGGACATACTAACACATTTGAGCCCATTGTCAGAACTATGCTAAGTATTGATCTGGAATGGCCCTTGTCACATGGCAATTTCCTCAATAGTCTTAGATCTTGAAAGAACATGAAGGGGACATGGAAGGCTCTTTCTTTCTTTACTTTTTCTTCAATCTACTTTTTCGTACTAGAGCCATTTATGCAACCACATCATGAAAAATGTGATGATTTGCTGGTTTTAGTCATTTATTCCACTTCCTTTTATTTTGTTTTAATAAACTGTGGTTGACTGCACTATTCAAGAAAATGAGATTAATAAGAGCTAATATCAAACGTAGAGCAGTCAATGGGTAGAAAAACAGTATTGCGCAGTTGCCAATGGACTTCAATCCTGACATAAACACCACTATATTTATTCTTACTGGGCCTCACCTGAGCAGAGTGTAGATTTCATTTTACTTATGCCCTTGGTAAGATTTGAACCCAAGTAGCCATAGATGAAAGGCTAGTTGCTTTAAAGAAATGTACTGCCTGCCCTCCAAATCTATCACTTAACATTACTGGATCGTTAAATACAAACACATGATTTCTCAATTGTTATTGTGAGAGACGGCTAGCTGTGACTTACCGAGAATACTACTTACAGAAAGCGATTAACTCCAGAGATACTCACCTGTGGAAAACACCTCAAGAGAAGGTTGACTGCAATGATCTAAGGAATACCATCACCTCTTTTCATTAAAATGCTCGAGTGGATTTCACAGAAGGCCCTAACCATTATCACTTCATATACATAAAGATGTGCTGACCCAATACAGGATACACAAGATCTGTAATTACCATTAGAACATAACTGTCTGACCAAAGTGAAGCTTTCTTTAGGAGTGCTATTCTTCATAAGGAAAATCAGGTTAAGCTAATATAATAAAGGCTGCGTTAAGCCAATATTCCCAACTTACTAAAATTCTACTTACTTGAATCTGTTGAAATTTGGGCATCTTTCACTGACCCTTGTGTTAAGCCATCAACATCCTCATCTTCATCTGTGGAAAGAAAAGTTTCGAGGAGATGGTTACCTTTCCATTGCACAAAATAATAGTTGAGTCTTACTTAAAAATAGTTTAATGGAAGTATCAAAGACAACAAAAGTCACAGGGGGAGGATACACTACAGCAACGACCACATTTCCTCTTCCAATACTTAGCTTTTTAAAATTAAAATCACTACCACAATATCCCAATGAATGTAGCAGTGTAACACACTGACAATAAGGATTAACATGTAACCACTGTGTGGGTCATAGGCTCAAATTCTCTCACGGATTGTCTCAATATTACTACTTGCAAATTTAATTCCTTTCTCGGCCTGTCATGTCTGCCTATGAATTAAAAATAGACTTTCTGATAATAAGTTTTAAACTACGATATTGTAACAGGAATCAGAGTATTAAATGCTGTCCGATCAGATGTTTCGATTTAATAAAGATAATTCCAGAACTGAATAGTTGCAAATAAACACAAGATTTTGTTTGTCAAGCTCTAGAAGAGGAAACTTGAGTTGATTTATTACTTAAAACTGGGAGCCAATGTATTAGATGATATTTACAGTTTATATAGTCAAATGTTTAATGCTGACAAAATAATTAAGAGGAAATTACTGACCTGTGGTTTTGCTTCTCTGAAGGTATCATCCTGACTGAAATCCCACTCCTGTGTCTCGCTTCTCTAGTGCGAGACAGATGGAACTCCTCTTGACAGATTTGGTTCTCCAAGAGCAGCAGTAGCAAGGTGGAATACAAGCCAGCCCACCATACTGAGAGATAGACATGTAGCCTCCACACAGTTTAACTGCTGCCCTTGGAAACCTCCAGTCAATTACTGACTGCGTGATTGGCCAAAAAAAAAAAAAAAAAAAAAGTCAGCCAAAAAAAAAAAATGATTAAAAATCTGATTTAAGAAGAGATGAAAAAAAAACCGAGGCCCCCAAACTCTGCTTCAACAAAGATAAACCTCCAGACTTTGGGGAAAAGTGGGTGAGTGAGTGAGAATCCTGATATAATGATCGAAGGGGTAGCCGTGTTAGTCTGGATCTGTAAAAGCAGCAAAGAGTCCTGGGGCACCTTATAGACTAACAGACGTATAGGAGCATGAGCTTTTGTGGGTGAATACCCACTTCTGTATTCACCCATGAAAGCTCATGCTCCTATACGTCTGTTAGTCTATAAGGTGCCACAGGACTCTTTGCTGATATAATGAAATCCTCAAAGAAGCAAAATTACAGGTTATTAATTTTCCCTTCTCTAAAACTACCATTTACTGGGATTCTCACTACTGGCGAGTAAACGACTTGACAGATCTCTCAGTGAAGAGTTATAGTAATGTTTCAACAGGTAGAAAAACAAGTTCCAGTCTACTTAACCCCTCCCTGGTTCCTCCTCCTCTCCTTTCCCTATTTATGTTTATGTAGGTCTTTTCCTATTTTCTTAGTGTAACTCCCACCCAAATGTGTTATGTCTTTACCGGTGTGTCTGGTCTTGCAGCTTTGACAAATTGTAAGACTACATAATTCTTTTTGAGATCCCATGAAGCGTGTGGTATTCAGGAACGTATACAAGCTACAAGTCATTTGCCTTTTTGGACTTTCCATGGTTTGGTTTTATTATAAAAATCAATACAAAATGAATCGCCATACCGAAGGCCAAAGCCAACAGTGTTACCAGCAATGGTGTTTTGGAGATTATGGTTTTTAATAAAGGAGGGATCCGACATTTGCCCGTCACCACCACAAGTAACAACAGTAGCATCCTGCATGATGAATTAGAACCAAAATTCAATAAACTGTATAGCCTTGATACAGGACAACTCCGAAGAAACAAAACAGAGAGCTTAGACTTTCTCCCTTAGAAAGGAATTCTGAAACATGGAGACCCTAAAACAGAATTCCTTCTGGACTCCAAGCAAAACCGCGTTGTGAAAGCACCGAGCGCGCAACGAGCCTGCCTTAGGTATGTCTGGGATGGAAATATCCTTTGCTGTGATCAAGCCTTGACAGGCCAGCCACATCACAGCCAGGCAAAAAGCAAACCGTTAGACATGGCTGCTTATCAAGTCGGTGCAAAATGTAAAAGCGTGATGGTCTTTCTAAGGCGTTAGTCAGCTCTAGTTAAAGACCTAAGGACCTCTGAACCTCAAGCATTTAGAGAGGATGGGCATTCAGGCATGGGAAACAGACTGTGGGAGAACAGGGTCATTAAGGTGGAACTTGATCCCCACTAGAGAGGAGCCTCAAATGAGTTTGTAGCGCCAGCTTATCCTTCGGAGATTTGGTATAGACTGGAAGGAACGCTTGCAGGGCCTGAAGCCCACTCGCTCAGATACAGTCACTACCACCGCTGAAGTGGCCGTTCACGTAAGGAATTAAAACTCCTAGGAACCAGGTGGTTCAAGAAGGAGCTTTCCAGCCTGAAAAGGAACAAGAGGGATGGAAGGAGCGAGCATCCCCACGGTCACCAACAACAGCCTGCAAATACCACTCTCCCCTGGAGGAAAAGAGGTGGGAACAGTTCCCTGTACCCACCATCTGCCACAGCCCCTACCCCGGTCTGTCCTCAAGTCCAGTGGGAGCAGAGCTGGCATCTATACCCCGTGCCGCGGGGCCTGCCACCCATGCCAAGGGAAATGAGCAGGAAGGTTCTGCACTGTCAACAAGGACTTGCACAGGATTTTATGTAATGTTTAGGCAATTTAATATCTACCTTTGTATACCAGACTGCGTTGGCAGGTATGTTCCTACCAGGGGCCAGGCAGCGGGCTCCGGAACTGGGATGCACTGCGACACCATGGTCTCAAATGATGATCTGAGGCCAGAGACTCATTCTGAGGGGACCAGTTTTTACCCTGTAAAACTGCGTTGAAAACCACTCTTGCCTGAGCCGATATGGTGCTGTTATGATAACTGAAATTCCGTCACTTCTGGGCTTTGAACAGACCTTGATACAAGAGGTGTCAGTGGAGAAACATATAGCACCATCCTCCGTCAGCAAATGAGGAAGGTACCTTTTAGTAGTAGTAATAAAAGACTGGTAGATCCTGGTTTACGTCGGACGTGAGGCAACTCATCTCCAGCATCCCTCACTGGAGGAAGGGGTAATCCGATCTGCCACGCCCCAATCCAGAAGACATTCAGAAGGATGCGACACAGATCAACTCAAGCTGACTGTGATCATGTGGGCCTTCCTTGCTAGGTGTATGATAACTTGTGAGAAAATGCCCACTCTGGCCTCCTGAAGGCTTTCCCAATACACAGATTGCTCATTTGACTCAGGACCGCCTTTTGGAATACTAGGTCTCTGACAATCCTTAGCAGATTTATGACTGACCTTATCAGAGTAACTGGTGAATGACAATTGCTGGAGAGACCAAATTCCCTTGGTGTAGAGTTCCACTGTGTGAGCTCCCTAGACTAGGCAGGAGATAGCCATGGCCATATAAGTTAGGGAGGTGGTGTTTGGAATTTCTCATTGCAAACTGTCCCTGGACAGCCACCAAGTCAGACTTGCCCAGAGGTTCTCTGTTACGCAGGGGCAGTGTAAAAAGGCCCTGTATTGCTTGTGCGTCCTCTGGTGTCTCAGCTCCAGAGAGGTTAAACTCAATGTGGAGATGTGCTACAGGTGTTGGCCAGGAGAGCCAGAATTTGCAACATGGAGTGAGTTGCTGCCTCCTGATTCTGACCATTGCCCCCCATCAGACAGGTGACGTATCGCACCCAACCCCTGGCGGGAAGGCTGGACATGAGCTGGGTAGCAGGGCTCGTACACATTCCAATGGTCAATCTGGGATGAGTTGAGGTTTTGGGTGAGTTACCACAAACTCTGGTGACTCCCACACTCCAGTGGTGACACACGCTGATCTGACACCCAACTGAATGAGGTCCTCCATCATCAACCAACCAAATGGAGGAACACCTCACTGCCAGCCTGGCAGAGTGGCCCCAACTATTCCCAAGCATTTAATGACCATCCTTCCCTGAAGACTAAACAAGGAACTAGCAGAATAGCTCTCCTGTAACAAAACAGACACCACCAGTCCTTGAGAAGTGCCCATAATATGCACGCAAGCCTTAGAAAGAGCCACAGCAAATAGCCAGGCCCCCTTCTCTAGGGAAGGCAGCTCCCAGAGTGACCATCTTGAATTTTTCCTTGACCAAATAAGCAGCTCCCAGCCTCCTCAGTCAGGAAGGTCCTGACCAGCTATGCACCCGGGATCCTTTCACAAACCCTTTAGTCCTTGGTGCTCGCTGACAGGGAGCGTGGGACCATTCCATGATTGGTGTTGATGCAGAGTGCTCTGCTCTGTGGGGTTCTGAGTTGCTGCAAAAGCCAGCATCCAAAGCAGATTCCTTAGCCTTCCTGGGAGAAGGGATCTGAAAAGTGAGTTAAAGGTCCAAAAGCACAGAGTGACAACCCGCTCCTTGGCACTCAGAAATGACACTTCCACTTGCTCCCCAAACACGTTACCTCCAGTGGAGGGTCGGACCTGGGAGTTGTGCTCGCAGGATGGAGAGCGCCAAGACAATGCACTGAGCCCCAAACACTGACAGGAAAGTACCATCAAGGCACCCAAGTGTTCAGAGAAAAACAGGGGCCAATGCGCTGAACAAAGTGTTTCTGGCAAATGCTCTCCCATGGCCATCGTTCCGGAGAGCCAGGCCTGACTCTACTGGAAAGGTTTCCTGCCGTGCTTCAGAAAGTCTGGGGAGAAGAGCTGAAGCAGCAACGGCAGAAGCCTAGCTCCTTTGCTGACCAGCCAAGAAGAAAGTGTCCGGTGAGGCCCAAGGCAGCTGTTCAGGTTAGCAGGTGGTGCGCAAACAGACGGGGGAGGGCGATTGGCTTGCTCTCGCAACTGCACAACTGTCGCCTTAGTGATCAACAGTCTTTTGAAGCCTGCGGAGCACTACCAATCTCAGGCTGGGGAGCTGAGACCCAGGAGAGAGAATCCTGGCAGCTGGGTCATATCTCTACAGAAGAGACTTTTCAGAGCCTCACTCTATATCCTTTGTCTACATGGGCTGGAGCTACAAAACATGGATGTGAATTTCAAACACCCCAAAGTTTGTGTTTTGGTTTCACTTATTAGAGAGTTGTGGGAATAATCCATAAAGTCCATATCCAAGTGCAGTTACTACTAACACCTGCCCCCCACCAAAGGAAAGTGGCTTTCAGGTCTGGTGCTGTGGTGGGGGCCTCACTGTTGGTTGTTGGATGTTCTGCTTTCTGTGCTTTGAACATGCAGAGTTAATGACATGAAAATGTACCCTGTTAAAATGTATTCAGGCAACTTGAATTTGGGTAATGCAACTTTGTATAATGAGCATATATAATCCTAAGTATTAAAATGGAGAAAACCTTTGTCTGTCACCTAATGTAACAAACCTAGTGACTAGAAGCGGCAATTGTTAACATACTAGTCTTTCACCCATAGAGATCTGGGTTCAAATTTCACCTAAAAATGACCTGCAAATAAAGAACAATGAATATTAAACTTGTGAGGTTTTTATTAAATGATGTATGAAGGCATTCTGAAAGGATGACATCACAAGAGGAAAATTACGGAATACTGAACTAGAGGATTTTTAATCAGACAGTTTTAAAGTCTGGTTTTTGTTAATTCCAATTTAATGACTAACATTTTTGAGAATGGAAGACTTTGTTAAATATTAAACACTTAACATTATTCATTGTCTGAGACCCTGAACAAGCCCTCCAGCAAAACCAGGGAGGTCCAGAGTAAACATTCCTGATATTTCTAAAATAAAAAACAAGTAGGAAAAAATCATTAAAACCACTCGGTTTTCCAGCATTTTATGAACATCATAAAAAAGCAACAAAGGGTACAAAACCAGTTATTAAAAACCACACATTTGCAGGTCACTTTAAGTCATAAGTGAATCTATGTTAGATGGTCCTTACCAGTTGTGTTTCACTGCATGGTTTTTGTAATATAGATAAAAGTCCACTAAAAACTAGCTTGTCTGCTCAAGAGAGGCTACGATAGCTGGGAAAGTGTAGGTCAGGATTGAGGTCCATTACCAAAGACGCTGGGGTAATATTACAGCTTGTGCATGTATTACAGATGACTCTAGCTAGTGATAGCTATTAAATACCAAGATACACTCAAATGTTCAACACCACAACAGTAAACTCACGTCCAACTTGTCAGGAAGCTCTGAAGGAAACAAGTTTCAGACATTTTAACCTCCCAAGACTGGCAAAGTTTGGTGTATTTAGCTTCCCTTTCAGTCTTAACGTACAAAAATAATTTCTAAGTAAAAAAGGTAAGTTTACATTTGGGATGTTTGAAATGTAAAGCACAAAAAGAAAGAGGGCAATGGCATAAGAAAAGGCTTGCTCCTGAAAACTAAAGTAAATAAGGAATACGCACTCTAGGTGGCAGCAAAATGTTATCCTACAAATTAAATCCCTTCCACGTGAAAAGGACAAATGTTTAATTACAAACAGGGAAAGCAAAACATTTACTAACATGAGCTGCTAAATAAAAGTAGCATTTATATCAATGATTGCTTATATCATCAGCATCAGTAGCCTAGTTAGTCAAAGACGACTCCAGTCTACAGTTTCCACAATACACACTACAACTGTTAAGTTACTAAATGTATGTGAGGTGGAGGGGAAGACATGTTTGATTGAAAAAGGTGCTTAAAATGCAGTTTCTTTCTCCTCTGCCGTCCCCCCCCGTATATGGAGATTTATTTTTCCTATAAATGCAGAAGCAATATACTGCTGCTTCAGCTCTGGAATAACAGAAGCTACAGGCTAAGACATGATTTTGCTCACAAAAAAACTGGTCCTCTCCTTCATAAAAAATGTCCTATGTTTGTAAATATACAATCATGTTATGTGCAAGTTGGAACTAAGCTTTCTTTAGAACATGTTATAGCAAGAAAACCAAGGTACCTACATATTTATTGTCAAACTCAGTAGAACTGATGCCAAATAGTCAAGCAGAAACAAGAATTCAGCAGGCTCTGTATTTAGAATCCATATCATGTAGCAGAAGTAGCAGCCTTAGCTAGTAACAGATTAATATTACATCCTCAAAAAAGACGTACTACATGATCAGCAACCTTAAAAGATTCAGTTCAGTATTGATGTAAAACATAGTAACTCCACATATTCAGCACTCTGTTGGATACCGTTTTCAGAGTCTTTACCTGGTTCTGTTTGCAGGCTCTCTGATATTCGAAAACAGTGCATTTTGCTGAAATTGCGAGAAACTAACCGCACACAATTCGGCGGAAGAATCATATTCCTTAATCTTCCAAAAGTACATTCTGGTGGTACAATAATGTAGCAAGAAGCATGAGCCTATAAACAGAAACATCATTAAACACTTGTCAAACCTCAGACATTAAACTTGTAAAAAAATTAACTCACTGTAACAAAATAGGCAGTGGCCTTGCAAACCGTGCTGGAACCAATTCATACTTACTGTAAATTGGTCCACCTCCTGTGCAATGAATGGAGTTGCAGCCACTTACATCGGGTTTGATTTTAACTCACTATATTTTTATTGACATAACAGTGAGAATTCGTAACATGTGACAACACTCTTTAAAATATTAAAAACATTCTACTGAAATCTAAAGTTTTACCTACATTGACATAAAGGAACAATAGTAAGATTGTTTTGCATCGGAACCATTGGATTTTGCATTCTAGTGGTATTCACAAGTGGGAAGATGATCAAAACATGGACGCTCGTGTTATAATTAATAGGTTACCCTGTAGGAAGTCGGGGCTGCGATTTCCTCCTGGGGTTTTTCTTCCATTGACAAATTCAGGAATTGTCCTTTCTGAAGCTTATGTCATCAGCCCAGACCCTTGAGTAAATTTCTGCCTTACATTTATTCTAGACCATCTATTATCCTTGGAATCAGCTAATGGTAAATACATATGACAAACTGATGAACAGAGCCAATAAAAGAAGTTCGCAAAATTTTTTAAAAAAAATTAAAGAAAAAATGGTGATCTGTGTTATTTCAGTTATTTGTTTTTTAAAAGTATTTTTGAATATCTAAATAATTCACATAAAATATACCTGAAACACTGAATAATTGTTAATCCTTAAGATACAGGTAAGCTTGCGATTGTAACTTAGTGTGGCAATTCAAAAATACTTTTGTTTTTAATTATTAAATATGTTTTTCACTTCCTATCCCCTAACGATTTGCGTGTTATTTCTAGGCCCTGTTTCTGCATTTCACCCTCTAGGTGACTAATGATGGATGCAGTGACCCCTATTCTACACAGTAGGTTGTATATCAGTTTTAAGTCTGTAACCAGTTTTGGTTCTCTTCTGGATGAGAGGATACTTTTGTTGTATGGGAATCAAACATTAGCAGTACAAAGGGATGACCACAAAATCAAATACACGTTAAGAAATGTTGGGAACAATCTCCGGGGTTCAACAACATTCCATGCTGAAAGGGAACACGAGCAGGTTAGAAGGAGGGATTCTATGTAATCAGCATAAATCTTTGTTTCTTTTTACAATTCACATCAATAATACAAGGACTAACTGGTAATATACTGAATGGGTGAGAACCACAAGACAAGAAATGGAATAGCAGCCATGTACTGAATGAAGAAGCATCAGTTAACTATGCAGTGTTTGTACCCCAAAGAATCCTGTTAAGACACAGCATTAAGAATTTCTTAATTTTATCCGCTTATTTTAAAATTCCTCCACTTTGGAAACAAAAGGAAACAAACCCCAAACTTACTTTCGCTCTGATTTATCGAGTGTCGTCCAACAAATTCATGGCCAGTTTTAAATACATCAAATTAACCAGGCTTTTATTTCCACAGACATGCCCAATACCGTTTACATACCAGAATGCCACACCACTCACACCTCATGCCAGACAGCACCTCCGAAGAGCCACAGGTTTTCTTGCAGACCTCACAGCGAGCACTGGACGAGAGATTTCCCTCCCTCCAGTGATGATGGTATGTGTCCTGAGAAAATGGATCAATCGATTGTATTATACCGAATGGCAAATACAACCGTGTCCCTACATTATTAATTTACAATTAACCCTAAAGGCTTTAGGAAAAACATCACAGAATGTTGTGCATATTTAATGTAATTAATATATAAAATATTTAATTATTTTCCTATTGAAATATGGAGTAAGCAAGTTTGCAGCAGGCCATTAAAATCCCACAGAAAATCTAGGATAAAGAAGTCTCACTGTCCCATTTTCCTGAGCATTGTAATGTTTAGTTCTGTAATAAATGCATCAACTTAAGGAAAAATATTTGGCACTTACATAGCACTTTCCATCCTCACAGCCCATTACAAATCTTAGTTCTCCAAATATTCAGAGAGATTAGAATTAGCACTTTACAGTTTAAAAAATTGAGGAGCAAACGTTAAACATTTTGTCTGAGACATAAGCAGCAGCCAGCCTGAGGAATGGGTTTAGAGATCTCAGAAATGTGTGGCTTCTATAATAACTCTCTGTGTCCTTGGGGTGTGTCACATTGCTCAAAAGCTCAAAATGCAGAAAAACCACAGGAAAACGATAAAAGCCAAAAACCTCACATCAGCTGTGGGTGAACACTTTTCACAAACTATCACTCTATGTCTGCCCTATCAGTCCTCATCCTCAGAGGAAACCTGCACAGTCCTTTCAAAAGATGAGCCTGGGAGCTTAAATTCATAACTTTGCTAGACACTCAATATCATGGCTTGAAAAGAGACAGTGGAGTTATGACTTATTACAACTATCTGTATCCACTAACACACACACACACCCCCATCTTCCTTCTTCCCCTAACTGCAGGGGTGCTAATAGGCCACTTCACTTGGAATGGTCCCTTGAAATATGTGTTAACCACTTATGCTAAACCATCTGTTCCACCTTGTACTTAGCTGTGACACTCTGAGTACATTTCCCAGACCTGAAGAAGAGCTCTGTGTAACCTCGAAAGCTCTTCTCTCTCACCAACAGATGTTGGTCCAATAAAGATATCACCTCCCCCACCTTGTCTCTAATATCCTGAGGCCGACATGGCTACAACACTGCAGACAGAAATATTAATTTTTATTTCATGTTCTATAAACAGTCCACAATGTATTATTCTTACACTAAAGCTCTACACAGCAAATGACTTTGCATTTGATCTTTGGCACCTATAGCTACTACAATAACAGACCCTTTCAAAATGCCTAGTCAGTCTTCAGTACGAGACAGAGAAGGCCGAACATTTTTAAAAGTGGTGCTAAAAGCTACGGGACTACTAACACCCCATTTAGGCCTGATTTTCAGAAGTGCTCAGCATTCAGCAGTAACTGTTACTCCCATGGAAGCTGCCGGCTGCTCAGCACTTCTGAAAATCAGGCCTCAATATCCACTTAATTACCCTAATTTTCAGCAGCCATCTTTTAAAGTTTTGGCCACGAAATCTAAATTAACTGAAGTACAACAGGGAGAAGTGCAACAGCTATACAATCAGTTGCCCCTTCACAAAGAGGACACTACAGTTTAGAAATGATCCATCAGTATGAAGGGCACATTGTATTTTGATGGTAATTATATTCGTCCTGCCAACAGGCTTGTACTGTTAGCATGACAGTTTCTCTAAAAATGGTTCACATCATGAGAAGCAAAAAAAAAATACGAGGCAGAAGCAACCTCGGAGAGAAGAGGGAATTTCCATTTCCCCATCACCAGATTGGTCTTTTGTTTTTTAAATAAAGCCCGAGATTTTCTGAACATCCCTGGGTATGCTCAACTTGAGCTCCACCAAGCATGTCTAAAATTCAGCAGCAACAACCTGCTCTCCACTGGACAAATTCAGTAACACGTTAGAAAACAAAAAGTAGCATCAGTTCACAACAAAATCCAATAATATACAGGATGTATTTTTCTGTTCCTTATACGTAAGGAACATATCTACCAAAACAATGTCACTCACACATTAAGCCACACAACAGAAACTGGAGGAGGATGTTATTGGGGGAGGGAGAAGGATTCAGGTTTGTTTTACATTGAAAGTAACTGATTGTACTTCATACTCTGTTCTAGCCACACAAGTTAACACTCACATGATCCTGATGCCCATCTTGATGGCACTGACGACAATCGCTGCAAGCAAACGGGAGACAATCTGTATGCACATGTAGTTCACACACTGAAAGTAAAAAATTAAACAGGAAATGTCTTTAGCACCCAGGTTTGTTTTATTTTCCTATCTCCCCACGTAGCATTTCTCATGCCTTTTACTGTTCAGCAAAGACAGGCAAAATGCAAGACGTTTATCTGTATTATGGTGTGTGTTATTCAATTTACTTTGCATTTAATTGATGCAACTATTATTTAACTAAAAAAGCAAGTATGTAGGAAGGCAAAGCTAATTTTGCGCTTAAGTGATTTAATTATTTCTTCCAATAAAGTAAGATAAGAACAACAATTGACTAGTTTACTATAAGGATGTCTATAGTCTGATTCAAAGAAACCAGTCCTCTTCCCTAATATAATCACCTCTCTCACCTTAAACTGGAAATTTTGCTTTAACAAAATGAGAAAGTAGAGTTCAGGAGACCCCCATTAATAGAAAGGGCAACTTTCTCTATTTTCTATAGCTGAAAAATAATGAAGTCCTAAACACAGAAGAGCGGTAGCCAACCACCAAGTCGTATCCCCAAATACTCTGACATCGCAGGGGGACAGGAGGCAGTCAGCTGTAGACATTCCAAAAATCACATCTTCCAAATCCTCCACTCTGCCTGACTCGGGGTCTCAGTAGAGGTCCCAGGGAATGAACAGACATGGAGTCTGACAAAGTGTCCCTCCAAAGCAGGGTGAGTGTAGCGTACTGGGACACTGAACTGTTAATAGTGTTGTACTGCACGCTTGTAACCTGATGCCTAAATAAGGGACAGGCTTCCTCCTTGCCACATCTTTAGCTGGCCTAGGAGCAGACAGTAAACACACACACACCGGTAATGGAGTGTGGAGGAGTTTGCACTGCCGCTGCCTCTACAGTATGTTGTACCTGTTCGTTGGGAACCAGCGTTCCATCATCAGGACCATTACTCCAGCACCTTTAATGACAAGTCTAAAGGACCTGAAGAGTTCATTAGGAGCGTCAAAGAGTTCTTGTAGCACCAAAAGGAAATATTTTTCCATGTGCCTCTGTCTAGCTTGTTAGGTTACCCAGGAAACCTAGATCACCTTTCCACTGAATATACACAAATACCGTGTGTGCAATACACAAAGAGGGATTACATTAGACAACCCAGATTCATAAGTGGACTTTAACAGCCAGGCAGCAGAATTTTACCCAGGGACTAACATCTGAAATGACCCATTTTGCTGTCAGATGCCAACTTGGATTCCTTATTTCAACTTGAATATATTCTAGAAGAAAAGGGGCATATCCATCCCATATAGGAGATCTGGTCCAAATCTCTTTGCACTCTATATCCTAATCTCCATCTTAATGTCAAGAGACAGAAAACCGGAGTGTGGGAGGGGGTTTACCGCCTCCCCTTATGCCAGATGTTTTAGAAGTCAGATATGTCCAGCTGTTAGATTTCCACCAGAAGATGCCTTACTGTGGCCTATGAAGATTTGGATAAGTTTTCCTTTTGGACCAAAAGTAGTATTTTGATTTCCTAAAGGCTGACCTGAAGCTTCAGCTATAAAGGAGAGGCCACTGGCCCATCAGCAAAGTGGAATTCCAAGTCAACAGCTTCAACAAAATGCAACAGAACTTGAATGAACTGGAATGACAAAGTTCTGTAATGACCTCCTTAAACACACATGTTAATGTAACAAAACGGATAAAAATGCTGGAAGACACACCCCAAACGTAAAATTACACAGGGACAAATGGCCATGAACCTATCTGGAAGAAGAAGAAAAAGAAAAGAAAATTAGCTACGTTGTAAACAGAACTGTTCTTTAAAAGTGAGCATTCTGGGCAGACAGCAACATTTGTCTCTTCAAATAAATCAAAAACATGAATCTCAGGATTCCACCAAGCCTGCAAACCACCTCTTTCTGTAGCATTCAAGGAATCCATTGTTCCAACCACCTCACACAACTCTGAGAAGAATTCCAGGTCTGACACCGGAGGTCAGCCACGCTGACAGCCATTAACAATGACAGTCATGCTTTCTACAAGAATCATCAAGTTACCCATTCTGTAAACTTAATTTTAAAAGTGCTCTATAAGCAGTAAGAAATAAAGTCAATAAGTACATTCTAGCTAATTGTAGTCCTACACACGGCTGTGGATGTAATTCCCCATTGCACATAATAAGCAAAGACTGTCTTATGTTTAAATCTACAGGAGAAGCAACATTTTTTTTCTTTTCTGAAAAGAATCCTTCTGAAAACTGCTATAACAAGGTAGTAAGTATGAGATCCCTAAATAGATTAAGTACTTCCTAACTTGACTACAAATCTGCCACAAAAATTACTTGGTAAAAAAAGATATTGTGCAGTTCCAGGGTTGTTATTTGTCAACAATTTTTTTAAAAAAAATACACATTTGATAAGGAAAATGTTGACAGTTTTGTAAATTCAACCTGGGCTTAGAGACAAGCTGAGTTCTTTCCATCCACACATCACTACCAGTAATAAAGTTTCTGCAAACCAAATCATGATTTCAGTGAGGTTACACAGGCGTAGCTGATTGGAACATAGCAACAATTCTGTTGTTGGTACACTCGGTAAAGTACAACCTGCAGCTCACGCAGCAAAGCTATGTTGGCTCTGTATTATTAATAGGAGTAAAAGCTGGAAACTGCATTGCAGTTGGCAGGTATGCCTCCAAATCCTGAAAAGAACGGATTTGTTGAGTAGGAAGGGGACAGTTTAGAGACAGCCACTTTCATAAGAGAAACAGTCTTTAAAAAGCAAGATTTAGAAATGACTGGGGAGAACTGTTAATGTCTCAACTTCAGCCCAGGAGCTTAGGGTCAGAACTGAGCAGCGTTTAGGGCTCTTTCATAATGCATATTTTGATTGTTTAGTTTACAACTGAAGGCCAGTATCTGCAGAAAGGTAGAGGAATTGGTCTGTCAAATACAAAGGCAAGTCATCAAATCAAAACTCATCTCAAGCTATAAGTGCCTCTCTGTCAACAATACCATTTCTTTGAACTAGTCAATATGAAGACCATCAAAAGAGAACACAAGTTTTATCACCCAATTAAAAAAAATCTTTAAAACTAACTTTATAAAGCTTTTTTCTGATGCTGCTTACAAGGGTCTTCAGAATGGGCCCAAGACTATCCAACATGACTCTAGGTTCATCCCTATTCCCTCTTCCCTCCATGTACGCTCCAACCTATTGTCTCTTCAGTTTCTGCTCTCCTGCCATGCATACAGGGGAACACTAGAGCAGGGATAAAGTTTTCAGCAGTGCCTTTCCGACTCCCAGTGACTTTCATTTTTGAAATGGCCATGTCATTCATGAACGGCACGGCCATGTGTGAGTTAGGCAGGTTGCCCCAAACAAGTGCCAACGAAGCCTTCAGACCAACATGTATTTGGTTTATGGCACTTTTTACAGAAAGCTACTTCGGAACATTTTTAGAGTAGAATTATTTTTAGTGATACTATTTTCATGTCCCTTCAGGTGCCCTGATCAACAGACAGTGATTGAAAAGTGAGAATATGTTAAAAGCAGTCTAAAATAGCTTTTCTGTCAAAAGTGTTGGTATTTATTTAAGTCCCAGTATCTCATAAGCCTTCAGGGGTAGGTGTTCGTGCTACACACTAACAGAAAGCTCAGAATCACATTTCTCCGAGGGGAGGAGGCTTGCTTTTGGGCCTGTCACTGACCCGCAGCAGCGTCAACAAAAATTCAAGGACCAGAGTAAAATCAGGGGATGGAATCCACATTTGGTGAAGAGACGTATGTTTGCATGTATTTTTGTTCCTTGTTTTTACAGTAACTGTTTGAAGGTACTCGGTAGTTTGCAATGTTAGTTCAGACACAAAGATTATTGGACAGAACGCAAGTGAAGCAGCCCAGAGTACAAACTAAGTCGAGCTTATCTCATAAATGCAAAAAGAAAGGAATTTATCTCGGGGTTATTATTAGCATACGTTATATATCTTTAGAAATACACATATATCTATTTTTATGTGACACAACATGACTGTGCATATACACGTTTTAAATTACCTTCACATCGAAATGCAAGGGACTCGAACTGCTTTCTGCACACGGTGCAAAACTTTCTTTTGTAATGTCCCGGAGGTCCAAAACAATGTGCAACTGGAATCTGTCAATGAAAATATACAGGGTACATCTTTAACAATCACTGTCATATCAATAACTATTAAGAAGAATTCTAAGTCATTGAAACTTCCTTTGTATACTAGATCCTGCAATACATGACTTTATACTATGTGCACCCACAGAAACGGGGAGGAACACAAATTGAAAACAAATACGCTCGTTTTATTACAAACACCCAGGCATCTCCAAATTTAAAAAGTGAAACAAGAAGAAAGTGGCACTAATGAGGTTTTATTATTGAAATAGCACCCAAAGGCTCCAATTATTATCAGGGTCCCACGCAGAGACATGGTCCTTGCCCTTAAGAGGATTTGAACAGACAAGACAAACACAAACAACATACAAGAAAAATGCCAAAAGATGCATATATATCCAGCGAATAATCTTTTTAAAAATGAAAAGATTTTCCTCCATCCCACTATGCTCCATGTCTTTTCGCTCATCTCAGTTCCATTGCTAACTAACTGACCAAGGGTGCTCTCTCCACATGGCCCTCCCAAGGCGCAAACTGACCATTACCCAAAAGAACAACTTAACGTTGCAATGCCTGAACAGCAAGACACCCATGCCAAACTGCCGCAGTCACAGCTTGAAGATCCCTTATTACAGCGAGGTGGAAGACGACCAGATTGTGTAAATTACTGTGCTGAATCACAAGGATGGATGTATTAGTATTATTGCGACACTGGAAGCCAAATCTGTGGCTTGGCTCAAAAATTGCTCAACTTCCCAATGGACAGTGGTATCTCAAGATTCTGTTGCTATGGACAACACTAACAGGTTTAACATAACATTTTTAGTGTCGCTATACTCTTCTTATAAAGTAATGCAACAAAAATCTAATTATTTCTCTCACATATCGATGATTGCTGCTAGATCGGAAGTGCAGGGCCAATGGAAAAAAGCACGGGTGGAATTTCATCTTCCAATACAGTAGGAAAAAAGCCTCAACAGTGTTAAACAGTCTTTTAACACTGCATCTTCCTATTCATGACACAGTCTGGATCTAGTAACAATAACTACAGCTGAACCTTGGGACTGAGTCTTTTCTTCAGGTGATACCAAACAAACAACTACAGACAGGAATAAGAACATAAGAACGGCCATACTGGGTCAGACCAAAGGTCCATGTAGCCCAGTATCCTGTCTTCCAACAGTGGCCAATGCCAGGTGCCCCAGAAGGAATGAACAAGTAATCATCAAGTGATCCATCCCCTGTCTCCCATTCCAAGCTTCTGGCAAACAGATGGTAGGGACACAATCCCTGCCCATCCTGGCTAATAGCCATTGATGGACCTATCCTCCATGAATTTATCTAATTCTTTTTTGAACCCTGTTATAGTCTTGGTCTTCCCAACATCCTGTGGCAAGGAGTTCCACAGGTTGATTGTGCGCTGTGTGAAGAAATACTTCCTTTTGTTCGTTTTAAACCTGCCACCTATTAATTTCATTTGGTGACCCCTAATTCTTGTGTTATGAGAAGTAGAAAATAACACTTCCTTGTTTACTTTCTCCACACCAATCATGATTTTATAGACCTCTACCATATCCCTCCTTAGTCGTCTCTTCTCCAAGCTGAAAAGTCCCAGTCTTATTACTCTCTCCTCACACAGAAGCTATTCCATACCTCTAATCATTGCCCTTTTCTGTACCTTTTCCAATTCCAATACATCTTTTTTGAGATGGGGTGAACACATCTGCACACAGTATTCAAGATGTGAGCATGCCATGGATTTGTATAGAGGCAATATGATATTTTCTGTCTTATTATCTATCCATTTCCTAAGGATTCCCAACATTCTGTTCGCTTTTTAGACTGCTGCTGCACATTGAGTGGATGTTTTCAGAGAACTATCCACAATGACTCCAAGATCTCTTTCTTGAGTGGTAACAGCTAATTTAGACCCCATCATTTTATATGTATAGTTGGGATTATGTTTTCCAATGTGCATTACTTTGCATTTATCAACACTGAATTTCATCTGCCATTTTGTTGCCCAGTCACCCAGTTTTGAGAGATCCCTTTGTAGCTCTTTGCAGTCTGCCTGGGACTTAACTATCTTGAGTAGTTTTGTATCATCTGCAAATTTTGCCAACTTTACCCCTTTTTCCAGATCATTTCTGAGTACGTTGAACGGTACTTGTTCCAGTACAGACCCCTGAGGGACACCACTATTTATGAATGAAAAGTGAAAACACGAAATGGAAAATTTAAAAGGATTCTTATTTATGTATTTAATCCACACTCTGGAGACACTAGTATTTGAAGTAGCATATTCCCGTCTCATTAGTACGCTCATACAATAAGCCAGAAGTGCAAATGTCTCTTTTAGACTTTAGAATTCAAATGATTGGTGTCACAAAGTTCAGGTATAATTTAGGTTAATTACGTTGTAAAATTTCAAATTTACAATCTTATATTACACACAGTGTGCCTCTTGAATTGAGTAATCCACGTACCCTTCATGACAAGCTACGACATCACATCATTTATCATCATCTATGGCTCCATGACAATTAGCCTTGTCACATTCTGATAAAAAACTATCTGAAGTATATTTGGAACAACATTTCACTACGACATTGCACAATAAAAATCATTTCCAGTAAAAATGTGTTAACAGCAGCTTTTAGATGATGAGCTCACACAAATACCACATTTCCATGCTCACTCCAGCAGACCACCCCACAGAATTATTAAGCAAGATCTGACTGTTCCTTGAGTATTAGGATTTTCCTGTATTTGCTAGCAACAATCTGAAATTGATCAGAATCACATCATTCCAGTCAGTTTCTAAAGGGTTTGCACTGGGAAGCTCTAATATACCAGAACACAGTCATGATTATGCTAAGCAATTCTATTCCAGAAATGTTCATGACAAAGTAAGTGAAACAAAGGTTTGTCAGTCGCAGGATGGGGAAAGAGATCCCAGGTGATTGGATGGGTGCAGAATGATGGGACAGAAACTGACACATAAATGAAACAAGGAATGGGGAAATCAAAAACAAAGTAAAATACTTTTTTTTTTTAATTGCCGGAGCAGATTCCTAACATGAATTGTTGATCTCCTAATCTGAATTAATTCAGGTGGACAAAAGGGGGAAAGAAGATGATGATGATGATGATGATGAAAGGATTCCCTCCCTAAAGGCAAGAATACAACTGAAACACTGTACTTAAAACATATTCCCAGGTATATTAAAATCATGTTTTCCTCACACTAAAGTTATGACCATAGATGCATAAATGTCAATATAATTCCCACAGCAACCATAACTCACAGCCCTGCGCATAGGCACTAGTTTTTAAATTTTCTATTATGACATAAAATGGCACTTTGGTCAAGTTATGATGATTCCTATAAGTATACATGTATACACTGTAATTTCAAATTTCCTAATATGTGTGTGTAACATCTCAACCACAAGACTGTATTCACATTAGTGCTGGTCAAAAATGTTCGGACGGAACACTTTTCTGTCAGAAAATGTCCATTTGACGGAAGCTAAACGTTCTGCAGCAACAGAGAATCATAGAAATGTAGGGCTGGAAGGGACCTCAGGAGGTCTAGATGTCCAGCCCCCTGTGCTGAGGAAGGACCAAGTAAACCTAGACCATCCCTGATGAATGTTTGTTCAGCCTGTTCTTAAAAACCTCCAATGATGTGATTCCACAACCTCCCTTGGAATCCTGTTCCAGAGCTTAACTATCCTTAGAGTGGGAAGTGTAATAGCTAGTGTAAATCTCCCTTTGCTGCAGATTAAGCCCATCACTTCTTGTCCTGTCTTCAGGACAATTCCTTACCAGGGAAGGTCTGGTGATGAGCTTGTAGTCCAAGTCCTGAAATAGTACTCATTTTGAAATGAGATTCAGTAGCTGTATTAATATTGTGCATTAAAAGCACGGGAGATGGCTTACATGGTCACAAAGAGAGTTGCAATTTCTTGGTTCTCATCAATTACTGAGCTGCTTTTCCAGTCCGATGACACTAAAATCAATTTGTACAGAACGATATAGAAATTTTATCCATGAAATGCCATTAAAAACGTCTAAGTGCCAATACAGTCCTGACCAAACCTCTATTGACACAAAGGTCAGTGTTAATGCTTATTTCAATTTATACCTTGAAATGCCCTTGAATACCCAGTTTACTTATGAACAGAGTATTCCCTAATTCTTCATTTCAGCATTTTGTTTCCAGCCATAACTCATGAAGACATCTGAGTACTGTCCTTTGGATACTGTCTTGCCATGTAACTGGATATTGTCTTGCTGGATTACTTACTATACCGTATAGAAATGTAGCGTACACTATAAACAAACTGCTTTTACCATCATCAAATGGCTCTGCTTTCAATAATCTTCAAAGGCCTTTTGTTGCTACCACTATAAACACCATCCTTTACTATGATTAACCTTATTTTCTTCTACATTTATATGATTTACCGACCACGGCACTTCTAAATTATGTTAAAAATTCTTCCTATCGGGTGGCTGAGATGCAAACTACTGTTCATAAAGTAAAATCAAGAGTATTGTGTAGACAGAAACATGAACCGGTATTTGTGGTACGGGGATGACCATTCTGTTTTCAGCTATCTACAGCAGCTGTACTTGCCTTTTCTAATTCTGCTAGGGATTTTCCAATTCTCTTAACCTTTGCTCTACAGAGAAGCTCCCAACAATGCCACGCATAATTGCGTCTAGCCTACAAAACACTCTCAAAAGTATATACCCAGTCAAAAGCCTTAAGGCTTTGAAAGCATTCTCCCTGGGAGAACAATGTGTTATTGGAATGTTAGCTTTCCAAAAATTAACATTACATTAGATTGTAAGCTCTTCAGGGCAGGGCATTACAGTGTTGTGAAACTGGGGACAGGAAAAATCAAACACTGTCTTGCCAGTTGTTTGCAAAGCACTTGACACAATGGGGCCTGTTTGGTGCCATCGGAAGCTGCTAGATACACTATTAAATAATGAAAAAACAAAGTATGCGCAAAAGTCTGGAAATTCTCAGCTAAGATTCGAACAACCGACTTAACATGGTTGCCGTACTCCAAACCACTATCTGCTTTCGAAACAGACTTCCATTAGCTGCCACATGAAGAAAGTGAATTCTGCCTTCCTATATATATTTATTCCACAATAATGGGGAATAATAGGGAAGGCCGGCTGGCCTCGCTCTTATTTAAGGAACTTGGTTTTCTCCTGTGAGTGCTGAAAGTCATCACATCATCAAGACAGCCAGTTCTCAGCCTGCCAGCGAGGAGAGCTAACTACCAGCACCACAAAGACATGTAAGATCCTGTATTGTATTCCCTTCTCTTGTGTTATCTTCTGCCCACAGTTTCTCTCTTTCTTCCTAGCCTATCTCACTCCCGGCTTTTCATTGAATCCTGAAGTCAACTATACTGCAGTCATCCAATCCTGCCTTGTCTAAGGAGAAAGGATCCAACCAGATGACATAACCGGATCATAACTAACCAGGGTCAAAGCAGCAGGTGTCTTGGTCGACTACCCAGCCAAAGCATCCACTCGTAATTAACCAGCGATCCAGTGTTCCAAAAATATCAACCAAAGCCATATTTCACCCATCTTTTCTACCCTGATTCCCCTCCACCTTTAGTCTGCCTGCTTGCTAAGAACAGGATAAGTAGATGCCCTTTCATCAAAGAAAGGCTGTTCTGAAAATAAGAGACTGATAGTTTGACACCAAAAGGAGAGAGACTTTGGTAAGGTCTAACTAAGTCTGTTTTACATCATCACTCAACCACAGTTTCAATATAAATGCTTGTTTTAATTTCATGTTCTTTCTTGTGTTTAATCAATAAACTTTCAATATGAATGAATACTTTTGGTTGTTTGCTAAGTAACTGAGTAAAACCAAGGGCTCTGTTTAACAATAACCCAGAACCCACCTATTGCTGTTTAATGTTGGACAGTGAAAGAGTTCATGAATACCTTTAACTCTTTAGGCCTTTAAGATCGTTATCAATACAACATGTCTTTAACAGAGGAAAAGGACTAGGAAATATTACATCTATGCAAAGTGGACGAATTAACATTACTTGAAATAATCTTAATCTTCAGAATTTTCCGGACTTTTAAAGGGCTTGATCTCATAACAAAAACAAAACCCCAAACACCCAACAACCGGCAGAAGTCTCCTTTTTCCAACTTCTTCCCCCACTAGGCCATTTCCTCTTTCAGACGATTTCTAATTTGTTATAGCTAGGGCCCTACCAAATTCACGTCTGTGAAAAATGCGTCACGGACCGGGAAATCTGGTCTCCCCCATGAAATCTGGTCTTGTGTGTGCTTTTACCTTATACTATACAGATTTATTTCTCAAACTGGGGGTCCTGACCCAAAAGAGGCTTGGGGGGAGGGGCTGCAAGATTATTGTAGGGGGGTTGCGGTATTGCCACCCTTACTTCTCCACTGCCTTCAGAGCTGGGTGTCCGGAGAGTGGCAACTGCTGGCCAGGCGCCCAGCTCTGAAGGCAGCGCCCCGCCAGCAGCAGCGCAGAAGTAAAGGTGGCAATACCATACCAGGCCATCCTTACTTCTGCGCAGCTGCCTTCGGAGATGGGTCAGGACTCCTACAGTTACAACACTGTGCCATTTCAGATTAAATAGCTGAAATCATGAAATTTACTATTTTAAAAATCCTATGACCGTGAAATTGACCAAAATGGACCGTGAATTTGGTACGGTCCTAGTTATAGCCTTTTATTTTTCACCCCAGGATTACTTACCTTAATTGCCCCTTGTGAAAGAGCTGAAGGTATTTTGAACAGCCAAATAAGTCACATCAACTGCTTCTCCTTTATCCACTATTTTGTTGAGATGCTCAATAAAATTCTAGTTTACTGTTAGGGTACAAAATACCTTAACAAGATCTCGATCACATCATGCTCAACTAGGTGTTTTAGAATGGTCTTTAATTAATACTTCAACCAATATACCTGATACTGAAGTAACACTCACTGCTCTCATTCCCAGAATAACCCCCAACTGCCCTTTTAAAAAAGTAGGTAAGTTTGCTATCCTCCAGTCTAGAAGCTGGTTTTAATACATGATATCTTATATTTTTAAACAGACTAGCCACAGGAATGGGAGACATGTCTAAATCCCCAGGACTGCTTTGAAAATCATAACACTCTCGCCCCCAGTTTCTTCAGAACTCTTGGATGAATGCAGTCTAGTCCTTGTGACTACCTGAAGAGCTCTGTGTAGCATGAAAGCTTCTCTCTTTTACCCACAAAAGTTGGTCCAATAAAAGATATTACCTCACCCACCTTGTCTCTTTGCTATTCAATTTATCATTTTATTCCAGTATTTCTTATTTTGACATTTCAGTCTCTGTTAGTGCCTCATCTGGAAAGAGTAAAAGTCTGGACTAGATGTCAAGTCCACATCCTATGTGTGGGAGACTCTTTCACAGAAATGATTTAGTTTCTCTACAACATTCACATCTGCCTTGGTTGCTCCCTTGACGCAGTGGTTGTCCAGGGGACGCCTTCCTGCTTCTAATATACCTCAAGAATTCCCTGAGTTTTGATTTTTTTGTGTGCGTGTATTTGTTAGTTTTCTCTCCAAATTTTCTTTGCTTTCCTAGTTTCCATCTTACCAACCACCACTGTTGTTTTCTATTGACTTCACTTGGTCTGGATTTTTATTTTTTGAAAAGTAGGCTTAGTTTGAATAATCTCTAATCTTGTATTTTAACTATACTGGGTTTTAGCTTGCCTTCCTG
Organism: Terrapene triunguis; assembly: GCF_002925995.2. Lineage (NCBI taxonomy): Eukaryota > Metazoa > Chordata > Testudines > Emydidae > Terrapene > Terrapene triunguis. The sequence goes on along the minus strand of NW_020697743.1, from coordinate 3,331,052 downwards.
CTTTCTTTTTGGTTAGGAGTACATGCACCTTCTGTAACTGCTATCTATTTATTTTTATAAATTGGTCTAAAGAACACAAATAGTCTCCATGCTGAGTAACTATGTTAATTTCACCACTTTTCTTGGGACAAGAAGAATGCAAGTTAAAAGCAATTTCTGGTAAAAAGTCCCAAGTCTTTCTCATATAAATTTTGTAATCAAACAAGAATTAACATTACAAAGGGGTGGGAACATATCTCAGGACAGGAAACAGATGAATACAGTTAAAATTAGCTAATATAGCCAATACCCAAAATTTCTATTGTGGCTGATGCAAGGGAAACAGTATAAATCTGTACATTACTTCACTATATCAGAAGCAAATGTATTCCTACAGTTGACCCAATTTGTCTGAAATGTGTCATACAAACAGCAGATTAGACCCACTGTTGGTGGTAGTTCTCAAGGGCAGCCTTGCAATTGGAAAGCTTATGGTCAATTTCATGCAGTCTGAATACACAGGTCCCCAGACCCTATGGTACTTCTATAGCAGAAAACTTTTTTGTATGAGTCATGCTTCTACTTGAAAGAATGACTCATTCAATAGAGTTTTCTGCTATCATCAAGCCCTGCTGGAGACTGTTCCTTTTCGCAACATCAAAAGCAAACCTGATAACTGAGAATAAAAGGACACCTTGCCTTTATTACCACTACAGAAATCCATGCTTTTATGGATCCTATTAAGGGAAGAAAAACCAAAAATAAAAATAGAAAATGAAATGACAACCTCCCAGGGAGTATCTATTCTACTTCTAGGAATACTTGTGGCACCTTAGGCCTGGTCTACACTAGGACTTTAATTCGGATTTAGCTGCCTTAATCCGAATTAACCCTTCACCCGTCCACACTACAGAGCCAGTTAATTCGAATTAAAGGGCCCTTTAAATCGATTTCTGTACTCCACCTCGACGAACGGAGTAGAGCCTAAATCGATTTTGTTAATTCGAATTAGGGTTAGTGTGGACGCACACCACCGAATTACTGTGTTTAAGTTAATGGGGTAGTGTGGCCGCACACCACCGAATTAATGTGGTTTAAAACCGAATTAAGGTGCTTAGTGTGGCCGCGCACAATCGAATTTATACAACCTGTTTCCCAAATTCGAATTATCTAAATTCGGATTAATCCTGTAGTGTAGACATACCCTTAGAGACTAACACATTTATTTGGGCATAAGCTTGCGTGGGCTAAAACCCACCTCATCGGATGCTTATGTCCAAATAAATGTGTTAGTCTCTAAGGTCTCCTCGTTCTTTTTGCTGATACAGACTAACATGGCTACCACTCTGAAACCTATCCTATTTCTGAATGTGAAAGATTGTGAATTCAGAGCTAGTATGTGAATTCTCATGACAGGCTACAGCTTATATCAAGTTTACAAGAATTTAGATGGTGTTCTCCTGCCTAGGGAGGTAGGACATGGGGGTTTGGAGGAGGAGATGAAGAATTTGGAGCAGTGAAAACATTTGGAACAGTCAAAAAATTGTATCAGTTTAAGTTTCCTGTGCTTATAATGTAAGAAAAAAAGTACACTGTGCCTCGCTTTGTGGGTAGCTCAACAATTCGTCACATCATGTCTCCCACCCTTTTGTGAGGCTCCAGGCAATTATCTTGCGGGAACAATGCAGCTCACAAAACCCAGGATGAACCGCAAGAGATCTGTAGGCAGATCCTTCTCAGTCAAGGGGGCACATCTGTCAAACAACCTGCCAGATAAGACTGGATTAGTCTGGAGCCTGACCACTTTGAGGACATGCTGCAGACCCTTTGGCTTGAACAGAACTTTCACACTAAAGCCAAAGAAACCAAAAGTGGAGGAGCGGAAAGAACAGAGTCAAAAAGTTGTATACACACAGGAAAAGGAGAAGAGTAGAAATATCATGAAGTCTACTAGGGGGGACCTCTCCTTGCAGAACCAGAGAAGCACTTAGGCAGTACAACAACTGGCACTAGATGAAGTCCTCAGACAGATGCATCTTGAACATGATTGTTACATGTACAAGTTTATGCCAAGAAAATAGTATTTAAAAGGTGTTGGTATTTTAACCTACATGTTTGCTAATCTTCAAATGGTTGACTAAAATTAAATAACTTTTAATTACAATTTTAGATAAACTAATAATTAAGTAGTAATATTAATAAGTTGATAATTTAACTTTCAACTAAGAATTAACTTTTTATTTGTTACAGGATAATTAAATTCACAATCATAAGCCCACAGCAGAAGTTTTGACTACTGTTACAACCTACAACACAAGACCTTCTACCAACACTTATTGCTAAAATTGATACAAATGAAAAATCTCCTAACTGAAAACCTGTCCAGCTTTGGTGGAAGTCAAAATTAAAAAAAAAAGGGGGGGTGGGGGGGGTGTCGAGGCTGAATTCCCACTCTGGCACTCCGAGTGCAGAAGGTGGGGACCCGCAAGGATTCAAAAAATTAATACTGGCCACTCCAGGCTTGTATTAAACTCCCCAGGTTACAGCTTTTCTCGGACCTTGGCTTGGTAAATACTGCCACCACCCAAATGCAAAAACCCCCTTGGACCTAGGGCCGGCTCCAGGAACCAGGTGCTTGAGGCGGCCAATGGAAAGGGGCGGCACGTCCAGGTCTTCGGCGGCGGGTCCCTCAGTCCCACTCGGAGCGAAGGACCCGCCGGCGTCTTGCCACCTAAGAATGAAGTGGCGCGATAGAGCTGCCGCCGAAGTGCCGCCCATCGTGGCTTTATCTCTTTTTTTTTTTTTTCCCCTCCCCCCACTTCGCCGCTTGGGGCGGCAAAAAAGCTGGAGCCGGCCCTGCTTGAACCCAGGAAGGAGCACTTGGGAATTCCTCCCGGTAGGGTACCCTCAAGCCCTTTCACCCACCCCTCTGGGGAAGAGCTGAGAAAGAAAACAAAGGAAATTAGCTTTTGCTACCAGTTAATCAAACAACATGCACAAACCTCGGAAGACACCAAAAATCCAATCCTGTTCTTAAAAAAGGTAAATTTTATTAAAAACAAAAAGAAAGAAAAGACATCTGGAACTTAGGCTTTTGCTAGATTTTAAAAGAGCAATTCCAAAAATTAAGCACCCAAAATAGCTTTCTTGGGAGTTCAGCTTAAAGGTTACAAGCAAACAAAAGCATCTGGGGTTTAGCACAGAGGAGTCCACAAGCCTTTCAGAAATAAAAGAAAATAACCCAGTCGCGTCTTTCTAAACTTTTCTGATCCACTTACACATCTGGGGTTTCAGATAAGTAGGTCTGAGGAATGAACTGATGTTTTTTCATACCTGATTTTAAAGCTGCTTACAGCATAACTTCAGCCCTGTCCTGCTCTGTCCCCCCTCTCCAGAGAGCAACCACAGACACAAAGGGAAAGCTTCTTTCCCCATTTTAAAAAGTTCTAGCCCTCCCATTGGCTCTTTTGTCAGGTGCCCTTCTCTTTCCCTGGGTGACTTTGTTAACCCTTTACAGGTAAAGCAAGCAGAGAACAGCCACCAAGAGGGACTTTATAGCTAACTGGCTGGCTGGGTGTCCATAAAAGGGAGCTATTCCCCCCCCACACACACACACACCCAACCTTCATTTATCACAGGGAGAATATATAAACTTTCCTTTTTTAAATCCATGAGTGCTGAAGTCACTCATCTCATACCCAAATATGTTTATATGAGAGGGAGAGGAGAGTTTTATAACCAGTGTCACTAGTTGTGATTCATACAGAGATTGAGCTCACCTGTCCATCTATTTCCCGGCCTCTTAAAACACAAATACACACACACACAAAATTCACCACTTTAAAAAAAAAAAAAAAAACGGAGTTCCCTCATTTCCACCTCTAAAATCACCCCTGTCTCTCACAGGAATAATGTTTGATGTCAGCTGATTTTTAGAACAAACAAAATTCTTCTAGTGACCGGCCATCATACTGACCAGTCTAATCTTCAAAGCTCAGGCGGGCTGGGCTGGGTCAATATTGGATGGGACACTTCCAAGGAATGATTTTGATGATTCAACAGGTACTGCTCGTCTCACTGACGGGGCACTATTACGGGGCACCATGACGCTGGAAATGTCACCGCTCAGCAGATGAGCTACAAAGCTGGGGTCATTTGCTATGGCACCTCATCAGAGCCCATGATCCCAGCCAAGATCAAAGTTGGTAACTAGCTGCTCTGTTCGACTTCAGATCACCCCGAGTTATGTTTAAATATCCCTTCACACACACACACACACACCCCGGGGCATCAGGCCCCAGCAGACGCCGCCCCTCCCCAGGAACCGCAAGCATCACCACAGCACTCCGGGCAGCAGAAGCAGATTCCAGTAGCAAGCAGCAACTCCTGAAAACAGAAGTGAGGGAAGGCTGAGGCACCTTCAGACAGGTGATGTCAGGAGACGGCGTTCTCCACTGGGATTCTGGACACGGTTTTCTATCTTCTGATAGGCTGTTTGCCCCAACCTCCTCCCACTCCTCACTCTCACCCAGTCCCTCCACCACTAGCCTCACTTTCTCCACCTTCCACGCTCCTCTCCTCCTTTCCATCCCTCGTTTCCCCAAGCTATCCCTGTCCCAGTGTTGTTCCCTCCACCTGAATGTAACACGTTTGTATCTGAAATCTTGGAAGTTATCAAATGCCTGATTTTGATAAATCTTAGTAAGTGATTGAGCACTCTTAGGCACTTCCTTAAAATCTCAGGCAAACGGGGACGGTGATGGTGATGCTATTTGGATTTTCACCTCTTTGGTGGCACTCACTCCTGTGAGGCTCCTAATACCGAGGCAAAATGCTACAGTGGTGAAGACTAGATAAAGAGGCCTGGAACTGTTACCATCAACCATGGAATGTTTAATGCAGAACGGATTATCAATAGTTTTAAATGGGGATTAACCTAACTCTGTATTCCCTCCCCCCGCACACGCCTTTTCACGTCTTCCAGCAGCTTAGGAGAAATACAACAACTGACAAATACAACCAATCAATTGTGCATAGCTGGAGCCAATGGGGGGAAAGTATCAGGTCAACGGACAAGGTCAACCACCTGCTCATGATGTCACAGACCCCTGGAAAGCTGCACTGACATTTCCCTCTTGCCCCCACTCTGTCACATCAACCTGTAATCAGGGCAATAAATCTGTCATTTGTGAAAAAGAAACAAACAATGTAAGCTTTCCCAGGGTTCAAAGGGAAATGTCTCTGGAAGGAAACTTAGATTTCTACCTACTGGGAGCAAATGGTGCTCAGTCAATCACAATTCATGGGCATGGGAGAAGGAGATGCTACATTCACCAGTTTCAGTTGTTAAACATCCACCCAAGACACTAGTAGTCTGAAGCAACCGTAGTGACATCTCTTCTGCAAGACAGTCAACAGCAAATTCTGGTCTCTGGGCAACATTTTATGGGAACTATAATCTTGATTTCCCAGTATCTGAATCAGCAAGAAAAAAATTAAATACCAGTATCACACATGCAAGCAACCAGTAACTAATAAGTTCTAAACAAAATTACTATACAGAAAACTTGTAAAAGCCTTAATATAGACTTGCAGTTCTAAATCAGTATATGTGCAATCAAGAATTGTAGATGGGATCTATCTCGGCATGCTTTTGTATAGATACCCTAGTTTGCACAAAATTAATATGCTATTGTTGGACTATGACAGATTCTAGTCCACATACAACTCCAGAAATATAAATCTTGGGTAACAATTGCATTAAACACAACTACATTCATAGAATCATAGAAGATTAGGGTTGGAAGGGACCTCAGGAGGTCATCTAGTCCAACCCCCTGCTCAAAGCAGGGCCAATCCCCAGACAGATTTTTGCCCCAGATCCCTAAATGGCCCCCTCAAGGATTGAACTCACAACCCTGGGTTTAGCAGGCCAATGCTCAAACCACTGAGCTCCTCCCAAAAGTAACATCAAAGAGGACTCCAGAAAGACAGATTTTTAAGATCTTGGTAAGTAGTTTATCACCTGACCAGGGACTTAAACCCTGGACCCTCAGACTAAAAGTCTGATGCTCTACCAACTGAGCTAGCCAGGCTCAGATAACAAGTACTACAAATACCTCACTTCTCTAAAAGCAAGCATTTATCATAGAAAACTCATAAAAACTAAAAAACTTCTCTATATGGCCACAATCTGTTAAATCAAAACAAAAAAAATGCAAACATTTCTATGTCCAGGCAAAGCCCGGAGAACACTTACACAACACATAACGTCGCCTACATAACTAAGATGAAACACACAGTGAGGATGTGTAATGTTTCCCGCTAAGGACAATACAGTTATTTTTTAAACACCTCAGACAGTACAAAGAGTACATTTTTTTTTAAAACGACAACACACAGAACTAAAACAGAAACACCCCATGAACAGCAGAAATGGACATTTGGCAAGCTGGACTCTCTACAAACACAGGTTTTGAAATACTGATTCCAGTCAAACACTGAGAGCAAGCAAAAAACAACTTGGTACGGCATCCTTGCGAATCTCCTAGTCCAGAACTTATCTGAGACCAGCTGCAGTCATGACATGTCTGAGACTGCATGAGCCTCTGCTTGATCCTGGAAAGCAAGCTCTGTTTAGGTATGAAAATTTCCATGAGACAATCATTGAAAAACGGTTCTCTGACAGTCTGATTTAACCTCAAATGAAACACTGTCACAGATGGACTTTAAAGGCTGTTGTCTGTTCCAGATAAAATCCAAGAGATTAAAAATGTAATTTATGTCATAAGCTTAATATTAATACATGAGGAGAAAATGACAGGAAAAATACCCTCTTAACACCGCCTCATACATCAGAGCTTTCCATAAAGAACCACATGTAAATAATCTGAAGGGATGGTGATGGATGCAAAAATGAATTTTCCACATATATTATAAACCATCATTAGTTGTTTTGCTTTGTTATGTTTTTTAATTAAGAACCAAGTTCAATATTTACTTCATGTAGACTACACACAAAACAAGATCTCCCACATGGCAGCCTTCACTTGCTGAGCGGGCCAGGTTAACAGAACTCAGATAACCACATCAAGAAAACAAGAACATAAGAATGGCCATACTGCGTCAGACCCAAGGTCCATCTAGCCCAGTATCCTGTCTTCCGACAGTGGCCAATGCCAAGTGCTTCTGAGGGAATGAACAGAACAGGCAATCATCAAATGATCCTTTCCCTGTCACTCATTCCCAGCTTCTGGCAAACAGAGGCTAAGGACACCATCCCTGCCCCTCCTGGCTAATAGCCATTGATGAACCTAACCTCCATGAACTTATCTAGTTCTTTTTTGAACCGTGTTATAGTCTTGGCCTTCACAACATCCTCTGGCAAAGAGTTCCACAGGTTGACTGGGCATTGTGTGAAGAAACTGTTCTGTTTACTTCTGGACTATCTTAAATTTTATATAGCACCTTTCTACATGAAGGCTCTTCAGCCTTTTACAACTCTGTACAGCAACACTGACAGGTGGACAATTCTGAGTGTGGAAAGCTGCCAGTTCTTACAAGGCATGCTGCACAACCGTAGGGGTAGGAGAGGACGATCTAAAGTTAAATAAAATAAGCTATTGTTTGTATTTTGATTGTTTAAGCAAAAATAAAACATCAGATAAAATATTAGAGAAAAGTGGGGAAAACAACCTGCATCCAGACACAAATAAAAACAACTAGACTACAATATTGTAATATCGAACAGATTTTAACATTAATACATTCAGACTCATGGTTTTAGTCACACAATTAAGAAGAACTGATATTTTAAATCACATGCCAAATTTAAATGAAGGAATCATAGAATATCAGGGTTGGAAGAGACCTCAGGAGGTCATCTAGTCCAAACCCCTGCTCAAAGCAGGACCAACACCAACTAAATCATCCCAGCCAGGGCTTTATCAAGCCAGGCCTTAAAAACCTCTAAGGATGGAGATTCCACCACCTCCCCAGGTAACCCATTCCAGTGCTTCACCACCCTCCTAGTGAAATAGTGTTTCCTAATATCCAACCTAGACCTCCCCACACTGCAACTTGAGACCATCGCTCCTTGTTCTGTCATCTGCCACCACTAAGAACAGCCGAGCTCCATCCTCTTTGGAACCCGCCTTCAGGTAGTTGAAGGCTGCTATCAAGTCCCCCCTCACTCTTCTCTTCTGCAGACTAAATAACCCCAGTTCCCTCAGCCTCTCCTCGTAAGACATGTGCCCCAGCCCCCCTAATCATTTTTGTTGCCCTCCGCTGGACTCTCTCCAATTTGTCCACATCCCTTCTGTAGTGGGGCGACCAAAAGTGGACACAATACTCCAGGTGTGGCCTCACCAGTGTCAAATAGAGGGGAATAATCACTTCCCTCGATCTGCTGGCAATGCTCCTAATAATACAGCCCAATATGCCGTTGGCCTTCTTGGCAACAAGGGCACACTGTTAACTCATATCCAGCTTCTTGTCCACTGTAATCCCCAGGTCCTTTTCTGCAGAACTGCTGCTTAGCCAGTCGGTCCCCAGCCTGTAGCAGTGCATGGGATTCTTCCATCCTAAGCGCAGGACTCTGCACTTGTCCTTGAATGAATACTTGATCAGTCACACATTTCCAAGAAAAATGATCATTTCTCTCTCTCTCAGAACTTGAACTAGTTAACTGTTACTTCATTGATCTATGACCCTCCCCAAGCTTACTCACAAACTTATCCATACGTCATGATGTAGCTGACCCAGTTGTTGACTTACAGTGCTGTAATATCTGCCTCTTTGCAGAGAGTGACATGAACAGTACAATAAATAAAGCATGTAGCCTTGGAAATAGTGCCTGTTGTTGCAGCCACAAGCCCATACACCTAAAACAACAGGATTTGGAGCAGTACTTTCCAGCCCAGTGGTCATGATCCAGGGCTTTGGAGCGGAGCCCGGAGCTGGAGCATGGAGCAGTTCTGGAGCTGCAGGTTTTTGCCTGGAGCTGGAGCGGAGCCGGAGCACAGCTCCAGAGCCCTGCCATGATCCACAAGTAGGTTCACCAGGAGCGCCTGGTAAGTCATGTCCCAGGAGTTGAAGGAAAACGCAGCAAAATCCGATGGACACTAGGATCCAGAAGTTGTGAATGAAGAAGACAGGTGAGCTCTTCTTGCCATCCTTTTCCTGTTGCCTCTGCCCGCCCTACCCAGCACCAGCCACTCATACCAAGCACCCAGATCCACACATCCTCCACCTAAAATGGCCACAGGCTCTTGTCATGACCCCACCCTTAGCATCCTAGTCAATTCATATTCGCATGTTCTAGGTCACACACGGTGTACAAATATACCTAAGGAAAAGTTTCAATCAGACAGAATGGGTGGGTTTTAATGACATTATGTATAAGAACTTGCAGTTCACATTCGAGATATCAGTATAAGATGACGCTGGCTCTCCATTGAAACGTTCCCAAAACTATCTGATTATCTTCTCTGTTATACCTATATCAACATCCCTTTGATTCACCGAGACTGATTTAAATGACAGATATCTCTAACTCTTCCATGTTTTCTTTATTTAAAGCTTCCGTGCCACTTAACACTTCACCAGGCATTGTACTGCCCCCGTCTTCCCATTTCCATCTTCCTCCAGCTCCATGATACCTCTTTGTGCTCTTCCTCTTTAGTAATTAAATTGAATCCAATTTGTGTGTGTGTATTCATACTAGTTCTTTTTTGAACCCTGTTATAGTCTTGGCCTTCATAACATCCTCTGGCAAAGCGTTCCACAGACTGACTGTGTATTGTGTGAAGAAATACTTCCTTTTGTTTGTTTTATACCTGCTGCCTATTGATTTCATTTGATGACCCCTAGTTCTTGTGTTATGAGAAGAAGTAAATAACACTTCCTTATTTACTTTCTCCACACCAGTCATGATTTTATAGACCTCTATCATATCCCCCCTTAGTCGTCTCTTTTCCAAGCTGAAAAGTCCCCGTCTTCTTAATCTCTCCTCATACGGAAGCTGTTCCATACCCCTAATCATTTTTGTTGCCCTTTTCTGAACCTTTTCCCATTCCAGTATATCTTTTTTGAGATGGGGGCAACCAGATCTGCCCACAGTATTCAAGATGTGGGCGTATCATGGATTTATATAGAGACAATATGATATTTTCTGTCTGTATCCACCGCTACAATTAAGACTCAAAAAAGAGCACACGTGAACAAAAATGTTAAGATGCACCAACCTACAGAAGTCAAAAACAGCTCTTTCATTCAACAGCAAAGGCTTATCACCCTCTATTGAAGTGTAATTGCTGTAAAAAACGTGGTAATGTCCAAAAACCTTGCTCAGAAAACCATGTATAAGAGTGTACTGTACCTCTGCACCTCATCTGAATCAGTTACCACATTCAAGTATGACAATTCTACCAGGCAATGACACACCATTAAAGCACTTTGGTAATCTTTAAGGAACGCAAGTCAGCATTTTTCAAGGCAGTTTGTGCATAACCACCTATTCCAGGCAGGTTCAGAAGGGCTTAGATTTAAAACTTTTGTCATGGAAAAGATGTAAGAGGTTGAACCCATGAATAACATTTCGCTTATATTAAAATCATTAAATTAATGAGCGAATCTATTTTTTTTATAATTAATTTACTAATGAGAAAGATATAGCAAATAAACTTGAGCCACTGGCTAGGTAAAGTACATCATAACACATGCCGACTCACCCTTACGAGACTTGACGCAATACACGAGCATGGTATCTTCACATGCTTGAGGCACTTTTCATGAGACATAAAGTTGCAAACTGTGGAAATAAAACATGAATGTTTCAAAAACGTGAGACTTTTCTTTTTCCAAAGCAGATCAAATATATTCAAGAACCACTTTCTAAACTGTACTATTACTAATGTCTCAGGGTTTGAGAACAGAGTTCATCCTATCCCTGTATTGCCCATTCTCCTCTTCCCAGCTGTCAAAGGAGCCATGTCCCCCCACCAGCACCACGCTAGGGGCCTGCTACCCCAAGCAGCTTTAACTACAGGGAGGCTGCGTACAGCCAGAACCAGCCCTAGGACACGGCCCAAGTGGGTGGGCTGTGTACAGAGGAATTCTTCCCCCTACAATTCATGACGTGGAGGAGGACTATATGGTGGATAAACATGGCATCAAACCCACTGGAGCAGTGGAGAAAGAGACGACAAAGCATAGGCTGCTTAGAGTATTGAAAATGAATTGCAATTTTTATTGCAGAAGTCATTAGTAACACTTCCATGTAAATTTTGCTAAAATTAATAAATATATTATTAATACCTACAAAGGGCTGGAAAATTGTTTCACTAGCTTGCTTTTAATGCTCAGGAAAAAACATTATAACTGCATAGGTGAAGTGTGTAGTTCAAGCAACGGTACGCATCTCCACTCCTGAAGTAGGAATCTCTGGGAGGAGTTTTGGGATGGGGGACTGTTGGTATGGGACCAAATCGGGAGCCAGTATTTTAATACAAAGTTTCAGAAGTACAAAGTTTTAAGGAAAGCTCATTGAGCAACTGTTCAGGAAAAAGGACACACTGTCCTGACAATGTGAGACTCTTTATAGAATGTTTATTGCTGAACATTAAAATTAATCATGATCTACTAAGAGGGATACCGTTGAATAAGCAATAAACTCCCTGCCATTCATTATCTGTATAGTGTCACTAGCTGGGATTACTTAGGAATTAACACGTCAGCCCGTTAATGATACATAGCCCTCACTGTATTCAGAAGCAGACAGTGCCAGTTGGATCGTGAGGATGAACGTACTAATATAAGGTTCCCGAACTTGACAAACCACACAGGTGCAGACATTTCAGAGCGTTGATGACTTTGAGAGAAGTTAACAGCAGAACTTGGTTACTCATAATATCCGTAAGTGGAGCTCTCTAGACAGAATGCCTTCACAGACCCCTGCTTTTGGAGTTGTGTGTCTCACCACACGGGGTCTAGTGTGGGATAAGACCCCACAACTGATAAAAATCCATTAAAATAGTCTATACAATTCACTTATGCCAATTGCCACCAAATCTATCTATCTGACTGGCAAGATGTTGGTCTGTGTTCTCATTCAATTCCTCATCTTGCTTGAGCAAGGGCAGAACATTGCATCACAAGTCACCACACAAAGACTAGTGAGCTGCAAGACACTCCTGTACAGAGAGGTAGTAGCCATTCACAGAAGACAAACTGTGAAACCAACATCCCAAAGCAGACACCCCATTTCCAATCTACACACCAAAGCTGAATACATGATTTACTGAGCCCCACGCAGTTTCTCTACAGATTTCAGAGAGGAATTCTTTACTGAGGGAAACCAGAAAAGATGCCCTAGCTCTGGTAGGATAAGCCTTGAGATCTTCTAATATCTGCCTCTCTCAATTCATCTAGACAATCTACACCAAGACAGATTTCTTCTCAGCTCATGGGCAACAAAAAGTGGGAAAACCGCTTACAAAAAGATTTTTAATGGAATCATTTTCACCTAAGAAGTGAGTATCCAGTTGGGTAGAAGAGTTGGGCAAGGAGTATCATGGAGCACAGGGGAAATGCACAGAGATGTTGTTAAGGAATAACTCCAACAATAGAAATCTTAGGCAAGGACAAAGTTCCATCTTAGCATTTTTTCATAATGGTAAAAGGTGAGTAAGACATAAGCACCTGCAGTTTACTGATCTGGCTCAGGGGAGTACAAGGAAAAATGGCCAGTCTCAGGAACAAAAGTTAACAAGGGTAAAATTTCAGAAAGAGGATTACTGCTTTTACTGGGAAGCAAATTAAGGAACCCCAGAGACAGCAAGAGCGATCATCAGAGAATCTATGGGGAGCTAGCAGCAATCACTACGCTTAGGTCGCTCAATAGTTCCATAATAAATGATTTGTTTAACCTTTTTTTGTGAAGCTCTCCCACGTCCATTGTTTGCAGCCGGCCTTGGAATTCAGCAGGGAGAAAAGCTCTCTGACAGCAACAGTGCCTTTTCTTTGTCTCATGAAACTCCACTCAGGTTTAGCCAAGGCATGAACTGCTAAAAGTCACCACTTCCCTTTCCTGTCCTGTCCCTCAGGAAAATCTTGGCAGCCCGCCAAAACAACAACTGACTATGGATATCCTAAAACGTTGGGTCCAGGCTCCCAACAGAGCAGCAACACCACAAGCTGCTCTAGAACTGCCGGAAGCTGCCGGAGCAAGGACAGGACCTCGCTGACACAGGCTGCTCTGTGCACTCCCCCTTTTAAACACATCTTCTGGGCCTGGCACATGGTGCCAACAGGGCATTCTCCTTCCTCCCTGGGAGCACCGCTTTGTCCTGCTGCCACCTAATGCAGTTAGTTCGGTAGCTCAAGTGACAGACCTCTGTGCTCCACTGTTGAAGGTTCAGGGATTCAAGTCCTGCTGACGTTGCAAGAAGTGAGCATTGTTACAGTTGTACGTACTAGAATTCATTTTCAACTTTTTCCTTTTTAAAGAAACCTAGGCAATGACATACCAAAACTTTAAAACTTTCAGTTCAAGTGCTTGACTTTGCAGAATTAGGATACGCTAGATTTACCATTGTCCATGCAGCCTTAATTCTACCTGAGTGCATATCCATTATGATGTCCTAATAACATGATTGCATCCCGGGGGGTAGAGCCCTGCAGAAGACCATTTTTTTAAATCCCACTCCCGTCCCATCCTGCCCTGCAATACCCACAGGACGCAATCATGTAATTAGACTATTATAACACGTATGCACAAAGGGGCAGAGTTAAGGTTGCACTGAAGCCGTATAGCCAGTATTTCCCAAATCTGGGTGCTTGGATTCACAACCTGAATAAATAAAGGTTTCTCACTTGTAATCCAAGTCCTCTGAGATGAACTGCACGTTCACACTCAAAGGACGTGCTAACAGTGTGGCCGGATCTGCACTATTGGAGTATCCCATGAGTGGGAATGTGCAGCGGCCATTCAAAACACCTGCTTTGAACTTTGTTCTTTGGTAAGTCATTACTTGCTATTTGCCTTACTATGGGACCTAGAGGTTCCCCATCAAGATCAGAGCCCTATGGTGCTAACCCTGAACATCCACCCAGTAAGAAAAAATCTTGAACAATCATATGCCAATTAAATTTTAAACTACAGCCTACACAGAGGGAGAAATATAAATCCGGCCATGCAGTGCCAGCTCCATGACCGAAGAAGCAGGAGTTAAAAAGAAGACAAGGACAGAAGAGGTTTTGTGTTTCCATTAAAATAGCACGTGCTAGCTGGATATCTAATGCATCAAACCATTTAGTCTGGTAAAGTGAAGCATCTCAACTCCTGGAGTGGGAATCTCTGGAAGGAGTTTTGTGATGGGTGATTGTTATCTATGGGACCAAATCAGGAGTCATTATTTTGAATACAAAGTCTCAGAAGCATATAGTTTAAAGAAAGCTCATTGAGAAACTGGTCGGGAAAAGGACACACTGTCCTGACAATTTGAGACTGTTTACAGAGATGCTTATTGAACATTAAAATTGATCAGGAGCTACTCTGAGGGATACAGCAGGGAGTACAACAGAAATGTCTTATTTTTCTAAACCATTTTGAACACACAGTTTTTATATATTAATAGATTACGTTTGGGAGGTAGGAATTTTCAGTGGCGTAGCCTGTTTAAACAATATTTTAACTCTTACTTCAAGTTCCTAAGGGGAAAAAGACTATGTCGTATTTGTGTTTTCTTACCTTAATTTATCATATTTTGCCACATTTTTCAGAAGCCTGAAGCTAGACACCTACATCCCTGTTCAAGCTCCACCAAGTCACCCGATATTCAGAGATGCTGTGCACCCATAATTCCCACTGATGTCACTGGCAATCCCTGGGCACTTACTGCCTGTGACCAAAACATTGGGCACCCTCTCTAGGCACCTAAATATAGATTTAGGTGGGTAACAGCAACCATGTTTGAAAATTTGGGCTATTTTCTGTAAGTACCAACATGACTCAGGCATTTCACAGGATGACAAAGGGACATGTGGCTATCAGAAGCTGGGGCACTTATGATTTGTAACTGCCCCCCCCCCCCCCGCCCCGGTACACCCTCTCGTCTCAGACTGGGCACCGTTCCAACACAGGGACGGGGCCTGTGATGTGGTAAAGGTACGGGGGGTGGGAGGGAAGGAGAAAATGGGGGAGTGGCCATGTAACTATGGTATCAGTGGCTCGTCAGAACTACTCTGTTTGCCAAGAAACCATCTCTACTCTGTGTTTGCCCTTGAGTCAGGAAGGAGGGAGATGACGGCGGGAACTGTTGTGTGTTATTGCAGAGCTGTGGTAAGCATTCTAGTGAAACTAAAACTATTTATAAGCTCGATTGTGCCACACTGGCTCACATCCTATCGCGTTTCCTCCCAGCCCTGAAGGCAGAGTTCAAGGCTGGTTCCAAAAAGGAAACCCGGCCAGGCAGATCACAGCGACCCATCCTGTATGATGCAAACAGTGTATCTGATTCACATGCAAACAGAAGGCAGAGTCCGAGCCACTTGTGATAGTAGATAATGTTTTCACCCCTCAGCTCAGAGAGAGCTGAAAGCAAACCTCTTCTCTCACCTATGCCCCACAATGCGCTTTGGCAACCAAAGACTTTAATACTAAGATTAAGCTCTTTGGGGAAGAGGCTGTATCTACCTCTCCACCTGAAAGCAGCTAGCACAATGAGACCTCAACCAGGACTATTGCCTCTGGCTGCTACAAATTTAATAACTAATCATAAATTGTGATTTCTACAGGAACATGCAGAAATGCCTTTGTCCCCTACCTGAGGTATTCCACACTATTCCATTTCTTTTTTCCAAGCTCTTCTTGCATTTGCCAATCACCCAGAATAACTGCTCTCTAGGTATTCGGCATGAGCAGGGTCAATGGAAGGCAGCCGAAAAGCTAAGAGATTGCTGGGTTTATTTTCTAATTCAAACATGACTCATTTATGACACGGAGCCAATGCACTATGGCCCCAACCCCTGTAACCATTTATTTTGCCACTGATTTCAGTAGAAGCTGGAGTGGGCTCTATGGGCTTGGTTTAACTCCCACTGGAGTAAATGGAAGTACTCCCATCCCTTCACAATGGGTTTTGAATCAGACCCTCTGGTCCCCAATTCAGGGAAGCTCAAGCAGGTTTAAGCGCACGCTCAAGGGCTTTCTTGGAATCCTGACCTAACATTGACGTGATCACCACAAGTTCTGTACACGCCCCCTGAGTTCTGTTCACTCCTCTGAAGCTCTGGAGACAGGATATTGGGCTAGATGGACCAATAGTCTGACCCAGTATGGCCGTTCTTATATTCACCCTCTTGGATGACACAGCAGGGACTGAACTGGGACCCTCCAGATGAAAAGGATGAGCTGCTATGGCTTGAACTAAAGAGACAAGCCTCTGAAATGGGCGACTGTAACAGCATATACTTTATGGATTGGCACACAGGGGCACCTGTAACAGGGTTACATGAACTCATTAGAAATAGCCATTTCAGCACTTGTCACAGACTCAGCACCAAAGAAACTCAATCTC
This sequence comes from Terrapene triunguis, assembly GCF_002925995.2. Taxonomy (NCBI): domain Eukaryota; kingdom Metazoa; phylum Chordata; order Testudines; family Emydidae; genus Terrapene; species Terrapene triunguis. The sequence goes on along the minus strand of NW_020697743.1, from coordinate 3,314,496 downwards.
CAGCATGAAATGATTACAGTAGAACCCACTAATTTTCACGAATAACTGGGCCACCTGTTGTGAATTATTGGATTTTGTGTTTTAGCAAGTAGCATACCCCTCATTAACTTGCACTTTGCTCATCTGCATACCCCATAAATTTCATTGGGGGAAAAACACGTCTCTCCCAACCACTTTTCAAAAACGATAGAATGACAGATTAACAAAGGGAATTCTGTGATGCACTATCCTTGCTTTTACTACGAATTTGCAAAATTCAGTCACTAACAGCTCCCCCAGTCATTAGTGCAAATTAGTAAGGTTCTTCTGTAAATGAACAAAGAATTGAAGTATAATGCATCACAGAATGTACTTTGTTCATTTATTCTGGCAATTTCAGTTTAGTTTTATTTATACCAATATACTAACAAATGTTCTGTAAAATATCGTGTAAAAGGCAAGGGCTGTAAGCTTTTTGAGGCAAGGACTTCTTACAAGTCTATTAGTGCCTAGTACACAATATGAAACCTCTCTACCATTCTAATATAAAACATGCAAAGGTGGGAAGACCTGCAATGTTTATGTGGATCATAACATCAAAGGATTAGCAAAGTCCTGCAGTACAGCGTATTTCTAGCATACAATTTAAACATGAAAGGTGTTTTTCAAGTTTGATGGCATGTGAAAGCACTGCACAGTACGCAGACATTTACGGCAGTGAAAAAGGATTTAATATACCACTAAAATCAGAATGGCAGTATTTTCACCCACGTTCACTGGCGTAAATAACTACAGAAGATGCAGAGCAACACAGAATCAGGCCCTATGGTTTTACTTTGGTTTTTCACATATGATCACCAGAGAAATTGTCAAAAAACGAACCCTTATATAGTATCTTTGGATCCATTTTGCTTAAATTACAGGGTCAACAAAAAACAACATAAGGAAAAGGCTAAATTTCAGGTTACGGTGTTCATATGACAATGCACCCTAGTTTTGGTGAGCAGGGAGCATGTTCCTGCCATATCATCTCCCAAAGTCACATAACCCAACAAACCAATGACAACTGCAAATGGAACAGACATTACACTCAAACTTGTGATCACAAAACAGAAGATAATCTGGAGTGTTATTTTTGATTCAATGACTGCCTAAAAAGTGTTCTAGGTACCATCTAAACATAAAACAACCCCATCCACTGTCCCGAGGAACTTGCATTCTCATTAGGCCAATTCACAGAGAAAATTTATAGATGAAGGGACAGGGTTATTGGGGGGAGGGATAGCTCAGTGGTTTGAGCATTTGCCTGCTAAACCCAGGGTTCTGAGTTCAATCCTTGAGGGAGCCGTTTAGGGAATTGGGGTAAAAATCTGTCTGGGGATAGGTCCTGCTTTGAGCAGGGGATTCGGCTAGATGACCTCCTGAGGTCCCTTCCAACGCTGATATTCTATGATTATATTAAGAAATTTAATCCAGATTTAAATCTCACTTTTTGATGCTTGCCTCCACACTTCACCACTGCCTGTTTTGTTTTGTTTTTTTGGTTGCCTTCATAAATCTAGCTTGTTGTCCCTTGCTGTGAAATGTAACACTATGCTCACATATTTTTTAATCTAACCTTCACCTTTTCTATGTAATCTATTTTCATCCTTTACTGTTTATATTTAACCCTTGCATATTCCTACTGTATACATTAATTTTAAGCTTTAGCTTTGTTTTCACTTTAACCCCATTCAAATCATTTGAACCTTTAAAAGCCCATTTCCTATTGCAACATGTTCACAAATCTACGAGCTTCCATATAAGGCAGCCTCATTTATTCATCGTATGGCAATCTTCTGCCTATCTCTGCACACCCTCCTGGCAGAAACCAGAGATAAGCACAGTCCAGTTTGCTTCTGAACACCATCTGCTCTGGTCAAGCCCTTCCTTTTCCATCTGCACAAACCCCATCAACTACAGAGGATAACAGTCTACTGAGACAAAATGTGCTATTGGCCAGAGGGTAGGAGCAGACTCCTGAAGCAAAGGAAATATGCCTTTTATAGGGTGAGCCCACAGATGTGGGACAGAATAAAGCTCCCGACGTACAGTGACTATAGGACACGTTGGGAAGGCGGGGAGAAGAGGCAGTGTTCCCTGAAGTCTGGGTCCAGTAGGGGGGCAGAGAGATAACGCCTAAAATAAAACTTTAAGAGGAATAATGCATAAGTGCTTAACATTTGCATCACTGCGATGGTTTTGGACGTATTCTGGACACGTGCTGAGGCCCCAGTCCTGTCCTGTCATTTGTACGGGTGCAGCCCCTGGATGACAATGCAGGACAGGGGTACGAGCTTTTAAAAAGCAGATGTATGCAAGTGTAGCATGCGCTTCAGTTTTAGCAGCAGGAATTAATTTTGAAGTGCATTAACATGGCCTTAAATCCGTTACAGTAAGTCATCAAATCTGAGAGCAAGTTAGCAAAAAAAATACAGAACTTCACAAGAAGTCACAGTCACTATATGAATCTGTTTCAAAATATTCTGCTACAGCATAATGAAATTTAAGAAATTCACCTACAGCGTCACATAGTATAATATATAGCATTAGCGTATACTAAAATATTATAAACTTTAAGAGCAAACATAAAATAATCTACAGATGAAGGGCCAGAAGCTCAGATTGTATAAACCAGCATACCTCCATTAACTTCAGCGAGAGGGTGGCCAACTTTCTAATCGCACAAAACTGAACACCATCGCCCCGCCCCCTTCACCAAGACCCCGCCCCTGCCCCACCCCTTCTCCAAGGCCCCACCCCTGCTCACTCCATCCCCTCTCCCTCCATCGCTCACTCTCCCCCACCTTCACTCACTTTCACTAGGCTGGGGAGCAGAGGGTTGGGGTGTGGGAAGGGGTGTGGACTCCAGGGTGGGGCCAGGAATGAGGGTTCAGGGTGCGGGAGGGAGCTCCGGGCTGGGGCTGGGGGTTCAGAGTGCAGGAGGGGGCTCAGGGCTGGGGCAGGGGTGCAGGAGGTGGTGCAGGCTCTGGGGTGGGGCCAGGGATGAGTGGCTTGGGGTGCTGTGCAAGAGGGGCTGTGGGGTGCAGGCTCTGGGAGGGAGTTAGGGTGTAGGAGGGGACTCAGGGCTAGGACAGGGGGTTGTGGTGCGGGCTCTGCGAGGGAGGTAGGGTGCAGAAGGGGGTTCCGACCTGGGACAGGGGTTGGGAGTGCAGGCTCCTGCCGGGCAGCGCTTACCTCAGGCAACTCCTGGAAGTGGCTGGCATGTCCAGCTCCAAGGCCCAGGGGCAGCCACGGGGGCTCCACACACTGCCCGTGCCCGCAGGTGCTGCCCCTGCAGCTCCCATTGGCCACGGTTACCAGCCAATGGGAGCTGTGGAGACAGCACTCGGGGCGGGGACAGCGTGTGGAGCCCCCCTGGGCGCCCCGCGCATAGGAGCGGGACATAGAATCATAGAATATCAGGGTTGGAAGGGACCTCAGGAGGTCATCTAGTCCAACCCCCTGCTCAAAGCAGGACCAATCCCCAGACAGATTTTTGCCCCAGATCCCTAAATGGGGATTTTGAACTCACAACCCTGGGTTTATGCCAGCTGCTTCCAGGAGCCACAGGGAGCCTGCCTTATCCCCACTGACCAGACTTTTAACGGCCCAGTGAGCGGTGCTGACTGGAGCCGCCACGGTCCCTTTTTGACCGAGCATTCCGGTTGAAAACCGGACGCCTGGCAACCCTATTCAGGAAAGCTATAGCAATCTACACCAGCTGAGAATCTGACACGGTGTTTCTATTTGGAGTCAACACAATAAATCATAAGTAGCATCATGTCCATGCAACACTTCTATATTTGTATTTATCAACATGAAAAAAAAATTGAAATAGAGTATGCACCAGAAAACATTTCCAGTACTTCCTGCCAAGCTGACTTGATAAAAGATGACAGGAAATTCTAACAGTACATCCAAAGACAGCAATATTTCTTTTACTGAGACATAATTATGGCAACTCTTGTGTTTTGTGTATCACGAGCCCAAATGAACCATTAAGAATACAGGGCAGGTGAAATCCATTTCAATTTGCACCATACTACTGCAGCTGTTCCTAAACCTAACGCAGTGGTTCTCAAACTTTTTTACTGGTGACCCCTTTCACATAGCAAGCCTCTGAGTGCGACCCCATTATAAATGCTGGAGACAAAGTGGGGTTTCAGGTGGAGGCCGACAGCTCGTGACCCCCCCCCCCGGAATAACCTCGCGACCTGCTGTGGGGTTCCAACCCCCAGTTTGAGAACCCCTGACCTAAAGCCTTTATGAGAACAACTGATTTTTTTTTTTTTAAGTAGAAACTAAATATTTCTTTAAAATGATAAAATACCCTCTTGCTCCAGACAGCCAAGCTTCGGAATGTTGCACACTCAGCAACCACATTCAATAACAAACCCTCCGATGTAAATGAAGTGTAGCACTGATACGATCCAAAGAGTCCCACATGGGGCGCCTCTGAGGAGACGGCTGATGTGGAGGGAAATGATGGGGACCCTGCCAGTGGAAAAGAAGGGATGCCTTATAAATATATTAAATAAAAAAACTCAATAACGGGGTTCAAACCCATATGTGACTCACACCAACCAGAAATGAACCTAAGCACAAAGTGATTGAAGAAGACTGGCAGCTTCTCTAGTTTGGTGGGTTTAATGTTAGCAGGTTCTTATGTTTTACTAAAGTGCACCACTTTGAGAATACGAGAATGCGTGCTGATTGGGCCATACGCGGCCCGCCCACGGGCCACAAGTTGAGAACCACTGCGCTATCAAACAATAGTCTGAAACTGACACATTTGCAACAACATTTGAAGACAAAACACCCTGTGCGTGTGGGTGAGCCCGTAGAATTTTTTTCAAAGGAAACTTTCTGAGTTTCAGATTTGCCAGCTTAAAAGGAAAGCAGCTTCAACTATGTCTACAAAAGCACTTGAAGCTTCATATGCGGTCTCCCTTCTTGTAGCAAAATCAAAGAAGCCGTACACAATTGCAGAAGGTCTGATTCTGCCTGCCCCTGCGGCGCTTGCAGAAAAACCATGCTTGATTAAAAAAAAAAAAAAAAAAAAAAAACTGATTCTCTCAAGAACGTACGCTGATCAAATGACACTGTGTGTCATCGAATTAAAGAAATGACTGAGGATATTGTCTCTCAACTTGTAGAGCAACTTAAAATGGCAAAAACATTTGCCCTTCAGCTTGATGAGTCCACGAATATTAGTGGAGAATTGCTTACGTTAGATACCCTGAAACCACTGATATCAGTAAGCAGGGACTATTTTGCAAAGGTATACAGGCAAACTCAACAGAGGACATTTTTAAACTAATTGACTTTTTTCCTGATCATGATTTGAGTTGGAATTTATGCAAATTCCTCTACACTGACGGGACCACTGCAATGACCAGGAGAGTGTAGCTAGGATCAAGAAAGAAAGTCCTGCCTTCCAGTGGGTGCACTGGACCATACACAGGGAGGCATTTGCTTCAAAAAAAGACGAGTTCTGAGCTGCATGAAGTTTTAAACAAGTCTGTCAAAACTGTCAACTTTCTCAAGTCCAGCCCACTCAATGCTCACCAGTTTCGCATTCTTTGTGAAGAGATGGGGGCAGAACATCAACAACTGTTGCTTCACACAGAGGTTAGCTGGCTTTCAAGAGCAAAAGGACTAGACAGACTGTCTGAATTACGCACAGAGGTTCACACGTTTCTTTCTGATCATTCATTCCCTCTTGCCTCGGTCTTTGACCATACTGTGTGGTTAGCTCAACTTGCCTACCTCACAGATATATTTAGCAAGCTGAATGATCTAAATTTGTCCATGCAAGGTCATGACACTGACACTCAATCTCTATGACAAAGTGAATGCTTTTATCGAGAAAACCGAATTCCGGAAGTCCAAATGTGGAGACAAAGACTTGATCTGTTTTTCACTGTTTCATGCATATGTCACTGATGTCTGCACCAGGGAAATTGAGCAGAGCAAAATTAAAGAAATAATAGAAGATTATTAACTTGACATCTCAGATCAAGTCATATTTCCCCAACATTCAACACAACTCAGCTCAACTCGACTGGGTAAGAAACCCATTCATTTTGTCAGATGTTAGCAGCAGTAACCTCTCTGCCAGTCAGCAAGAACATCTTCTTGAGCTATCTTCAGACCGTAGTCTGCAAATGAAGTTTAATGCCTCCGCACCAGTTGTTCTCAACCTATTTACCATTGTGGGCTGCATCCAATACTACCTGTATGGCCCTGAGGATGTCACATGGGTCGCAGCTCTGTGCTGATTGGGCCGCAGGTGGCCTGCAGGTTGAAAACCACTGTTCCACACTAACCCAGTTCTGGTGTTTAGTACAAAAAGACTACACTGGCCTTGGGAGCCATGCTTTGAATGTTCTGTTACCTTTTGGGTCAACGTATCTTTGTGAAGTCTCGTCTTCTGCTACAACTGCCATCAAGACAGAGTAGGAACAGAATCAATGTGGAGAAAAACTTAACTGTTACTGTCACTTCACCACTCACACGTGAACAACAGGCTCAAGTATCACACTGAAATGTGAGTATGATATTTATATTCCAATTGGTTTATTTTATAATTATATGGTAAAAATGAGAAAGTCGGCAATTTTTCAGTCCTACTGTGCGCTAGCACTTTTGTGTTTTTATGTCTGATTTTTTAAGCAAGTAGTTTTCAAGTGAGGTGAAACTTGGGGGTACACAAGACAAATCGGACTCCTGAAAGGAGTATGGTAGTCTGGGAAGGTTGAGAACCACTGGACTAGATGACCCTTGTGGTCCCTTCTAACTGGATGTTTCTAATGAAACAAAAAGAGAAATTACAGCAATTGGACTGGGTGCCAATTGAGGGGAATATCGTCCAACATGTAGCTGCTGCAGAATACTTAGTAACCGAAGGGAATCTAAAAGGACAAACATCTGTAGATGGATTCAGTAAAATAACAGAGAAATCTAGCAAAGTTCCTGAGCAAACAAACTTCCATGCTGCTGTGCAAAGTGACACCAACAGACTATCGACAACAGATAATCTCGTTCTTTAATCAGCGGAAAGTATGACAGAGTGAAACGCATGCACCAGGAACAGGGAGACAGAGCAGCAGCTAGTTCAATCAAAAGAAAGCAACGAAAAGGTTGATTCTCAGATTTTTGCTAACCGTGTTTGACTTGGGTTGTCCCCCGCCCAACCCCATCCTAGCATGCTCCCGCGGTTCAGACGTTTCGTTGTGATGAGCAGACGATCTGGTACAAAACATTGAATGTGTCATATGTTAATTTTACAGCTCAGTGGGTTTTACAACTTTATTTCTTGAGCTGTTGGCTTCTTTCTACTCTAGGATTTTCTCTTCCTGTGGGAACTGGCTTTGGAGCACCGAGGATAATGATAATTGGAACCTAACTGCTTTGATGAGAAGCTGGGGACCAGATCAGCTAGGACCGGCAAAACAGGTAGATTTTCTTAAAACATGAGAGGGCCAACAGATGGCCTTATATGGGCTGGAGCTTTCAGGCTAATGGATGAGGGGATATTTATGGATAACTTCACCAAGTAATGTTTTCTTTCCACTGGGTGCATGGGGGATTAACTTTTACATTTGTCATACAGCTCTGATCGCTTTATATTGTACTAGCCTTGCCAACACACAGTTACATTCAGCTATTTCAGAGCAGTGACCTTAGGATCAGAGTATTGTGAATAAGCATTCAAAGGAAGGTTGGACTCAAATTGTAGGACCTGTCAGCGTACCTTATTTTCTAGCTCGAAAGCAAATGTGAAGGTTGGTGTAGGGAGCATTGACATGCAGAGGATTGACACTTTGCAGGAGAGACTTCGCATAAGGATGCATCCATTAGAATTAGATTTCTGCGCAAAGCTTCTTTGATGGGCAAGTACATCTTTGAAGTTAAAGAGGCGAGTCCTGCAGATCAAATCCATTGTTCCCAAGCTTACAGAATTCTAATTTTCCACAAAGAAGGAAAAAGCAAATGTTCTGGATAAAACAAAAGACTCTAATTCCAGGAACCTCATTGGGCTTCCTTCGGCCTGACAATGGGGACTAGCCTCGTCCCAAGGAGTGTTCTCTTCCCACCCATAGTATTCCCTCCACTGCCCCTTGACTTTGGTCTCTTGGGATTTTATAATCCTGAGGAGTCTCTTAGGCCTTCGGCGCTGTCAATTTTCCAGCTTAGGGAAGTATCTCCACATTTGATTTCAGGCTTTTGCCACCAGTCTGCAACTGTCCCTTTAAAAATGTTCCGACAAGGTCAGCCACCATTGTTTTAGGAAGTGTTTTCAGGTGAGTGCCAGCAACTTCCGCAGAAATTAGGCCTTCATTAAATAAAAGCAAAAAACCATCTAAGTCACTAGCTCTTATGACTGTGAATACGTAATAGGAACTGAACGTAACCTCATGCAGTGTTGTCTTCCTAAGTCCACAGATCGCGTCAGCGCCTCTGCTCAGAGCTTTCCCAAGCTGCAGCAGAGAGAAAATTGACCAGTCTCATCACTTCTTACTGTTGCTGTTCAGAACCCTGAGGACACCCAACGGCGCTACGTTTCTGTGCTAAGTTACATTGTTCAGCTGCTGGGGAAAGCTCAGAGCAGCACAAAAGGCTGTCACTGATGCTATTCATTGGTGAGAATAATCTAAGAGAGGGGGGCTGGGGAAGGGAGAGTGCAAGGGAAACATTCCCCTTCCAGCTGCCAGAAAACAGAGCCGCAGTTGAGTAGTGGAGTTGCACAGCTCTATCACTGCAGCCCGATACCTGAGGGGATGTCAAAGTACCGGAGATGCCACCATCCCAACTCCTAGCAGCCAGGGAGCTCTTGAACAGGTTTGGGAGGCAGAAAAAGTGCTCCTTGTCCCCAGGGAATAGTTTGGGGTTTACCCAGATACACAAAAAGCACATTCATAAAATACTCATATTCTACAAACTCCTTTCCCCCTTGGCATTCTCCTATCCTGCTACCTAATGCACTAATGTGGAGCTTCACGTTTAAAATGGAAGGCTGTACAAGCTCAACCGTGGTCTTTCAAAAATCCACCTCCTGTCTCTTGGAAGGTCGGACTCACATTATTGCAAACTTCTCAGTAGTGTATGCAACAGAAAGCAATACGTTTAACGGTCACACATCTACATTGTTGTCAATGAGAGGGAATTGTTTCCCTTTCAGACATGTTGCTAGAAAAAATACAGCAGGAAATCAAACGATATTGAACTGACAGTCAAGCAAATGCAACAACGTACTTGAACAGTGATTCATAAAAGCAGAATTCAGTTACAGTAAGCTGGCTTGACTTGTAAAAGCCTCAAAAAGGCCACAGGGCATGTTGAGAATCTCCATTTCTATTATGATTTAGGATTTACTCATTTCAAGATATGAAAAATAAATTTCTCTTGCTTTGATGTTTTCCATGATGCAAGCCCAGGACAGACAAATGGATGAGTCACCTGTCCGTCAGCCCAGTTGTACCAAATCCAGATCAGGTTTTTCATGTCTCGCTCCTCTTCACAACTTGCAGGCAAGAGTCCCCAGCTAAGAGCCTCCAGAGCTAGAGAAAATATATGACTAGGCTACACTAGGCTTACTAGCTAGGTCCATATGAAGCCTGCATATTACAGGAAACAATTAGCCAAGTATGAGCAGTTCCTTTTGCCATGGTGTAACTGACATCAGTTTGGCCAAATGGACTTGACTGGCAGTGACCATACTCAGGGAGGGAAAGAGGAACAATAGCCAAGCTGATGAAATCCAACTTGAAGCAACATCAGCTGATGCATTCAAATCCATCTAGTAGTGTCCTGATTCTCTGAACCAAGTGCCAGGTGGCACACACAACAGAGTCAGGCCTCCCCATGCTACACCCATGACATAGCCACTGACCATGTCAAGCGTCCTTGAAGTTTCTTGACATGGGAGGCCTGAAAGTGAGTAGGAGAGTTAAATGTAGACGCCGACCAAGCAGGAAAAGCAAACGTTCTTCCTATTTTCAGGCCTTTCAATCAGCAAAAACAGATTTGAACAAGGACCTGACCACCTCTGAGAGCAGGCTAGACCCGGAGTTTGAGGGGCACGGGGTTAGAGTGAAGGATGAGACCCTTTCCTTCCCAAAGGAATAGCTAAAGGGGGTCCACAAACCAGGTTCCTCTAGGCCAGCCTAGGGTTTTGATCATCAGAAGGCACTGATCTCTTTTCCCACTTTCTTCAGATCCCACCTGCAATATGGAGAAAGCATCCTGCACCCAAGCCTTGGGGGCAGGTGTCTGCTGAAGTGCCTGGAGACTAGGGAGTTGCAGCCAAACACAGAGGCTAACAGAGGGAAGGCCAGGAGCAGGCAGCTAATTGATTGAAAATCTTTCAGTGGCGGGACCCTGCCTCCGAAAAGAGACACTTCCAATTCATGATTTAGACTAGGGCTACATACATGTAGACCCTTGACAGACCCAGGATTTTTCTCTGTGCAGCAGAAGAGTGCATTGGATTCCCTCTGGAGGGAAATGCTCCGAGTTCTGCAGTGACATGTCGCATCTGATCAGGATGTGGCTGTGGGAGGAGATCTCTAGCAACCTGAAAATCAACCTGATAGCCCTGCGCTCTCTGATGCCGAAGTGGAGCTTCCATGCTTGAGAAGACCATTCCTTGGCCCAGCTGAGATTAACTGTGAGCCTCCAATCTACAGAGGCTTGCAGTAGTCTGTGTTGATGTAGAGGTGGGAGAGCCCTCCCCTCAAAAATCCTCCGTCATGTGAAATCAGTCCAGCTGCTGGTTGAGGAGAGCCAGCTAAATGCTGGACATCCTCTTCCACAGAGGCAAGGTAACAGAGATCGGAATGATCGAGAACCCAGCCCATGGGACAGAGTCCTGGCACAATGCCAGGCCTTCCAGCAAGGTTCTACACAAGTGGATGGATGCTGAACCCCTGGACCGGAAGAGATTAATCAGAGGCTTGTTGGGGGGCAGGTGGAGAGAATGGCTTATCTGGTATGTTTAAAACCACTCGCAGATCAAACAAAATCTGAAGGAAGATGCATCTCTTTTCACAATTTACCACCACGCCAAAATCATGGAGCATCATCAGGGTTCTGGAGCACCTGAATCCAGCCCAGCCCATCAACATCCAGGTAAAGAATTAGGCAGACACCTAATGTGACTACTGCAACAACCCACAGCCACAGAGCCGAGCAGGAGCACTGAGCTAGAAACGCAGCGGTCCCGTAGAAAATCAAATGAATCTCTGATGGGCTTAAAACATAGGAGGATGGGAAGACAAGTGTCCTACAAATCAATGGATACTAACAGTTTCACAGATCTATGTCCACAAGAAATGAATGAAAACACCATTGTTAAATTTTCTTATCTGTCAAACTGATTCAGTCATTTTAAATCTAGCATCAGTCTCTGCTCTCCTCAGCTTTTGAGGACTACAAAGTACCTGGGATATACTGTGTCGCCCTCCAATTTTTGGAAATTAGACATATGGCCCCTTTCTAGTGAAAAAGTCCACTAGCCTTCTGAGGCTCCTAGGGAAGCAGGGTGAAAGAGAACTGGTGAGAAGGAACTCCGACATATCCACCCATGTACAATAGAAATCTCCAAGGACTCTGAAGTAATCCTGCTCCAGGAGGTTCAAGGAACACCAGTGTCTTGATGTTCCTGGAGGTCCAATTCTGTCCCACTGGCTCCCAATGGGATGAAATGGAACATGGTCTCCCACCCCTGCTCAGGACAGCTGTGGCATTTCAGTGGGAGGCCATTGGGGCTACAAGACCGGCTGAAGAAACCTGCTTCTAAAGATTGCAAAGCAGACATACATGAGACGCAATCTTTGGTCTTTTTCCCCAGCTTTTACTAGGCAGAAACTTCCTTTGTTGGCCTCTGTGGTGGCCAAGAGCTCCAAGAATAACTCAAAGAAGGATGGATTGCATTTTAATAGAGAAGAACTGGCTGCAACTCTTTCCGGTAAAGCAGAGGAACAACTTCTGCAGACTAAGTGGAGGAAAAATGCAGACAAAAATCGTGCCTTCAGCTGCCTGCCTGACAGCTGAGGACTCAGCCCATTCAATCCATCAGGGAGATAGTGCTGCAAAAGGCTGTTCTGTGGTCTGTCTGTGTTTACATATCTAATTTACGTATTTACATTCTAATTATTTAACATAAAACTTGTAGTATTCCTATGACCGGGTTCTGTTGTTGCCCACAACAGCTTTTGCATTCTACTGAAAACAACAGAATTCCCTATGAAAAGGAATGCATTGTGTCAATTGCCTACTATTGTTCCTCAGCTGAATCACAATTATTTTTGCCAAAACAAAGAACTATAGGCTTCAGCATTCAAAACAGATTCATTTGACAAGTACTCTACAATCTCCATCCCAATGATCAATTACAAAAAACACTGGTTTTTAAATAATTTGACATTTGCCGCGGGCATTTCCACAACACTGTATGCTACAAAGTGAACGTAGCTCTTTCATTTTTAAATTTGTATCCCCCATGTTCAGTGTCTGGTCCCCAACCTCAAGCACCGCACACTATCCAATCTGCCATGCTGTTGGAAAGAAACGGTATGTGATCATAAAAAACTATCCACACGGGCAAAGAGTTAAGTCTGTTCAGACAATCAGACTTTCGTGTGTTTAAAAGAATATCAAGGATGCCAAGTGAATATAATTTTTTATCCTGAACTTTTTTTTAAAAAAAGAAAAATGAACAAAAATCCCACGGCAAGGAAACCTATTATAAGCAGGCCACTTTGTACTGCACACGCGTCACTGTGTGAGGCAAGAGTCCCTGTGGCCATTAACAAATCCTGCAGAATGAAGCAGGGCTTGCACGTAGCACAGCGCACACACCTGCACTCCGTGTCATTCTGCGGTCAGGCGGACAACCACCGTGGGTCTAGGAGAAATCAAGGGTTTGTTCACAGCTCTGTGACTTTGAGCAAGTCTGTACCACCAATCCCGTCTGTAAAATGGAAATGATATTTAAGCCTCATGGGGGGGGGTCACAAAACAAGATCTGTGAAGTGCACAGAATTATTAAAGCCACTTGCGGCAGAAGGTAGGAACATAATTTAGGACCTATTTCCCACAGGCTACAGTGGAGGAGAATGCTGCAACGGCAGCAATCAACCTACTTTGGATGAGATCCAGAATCTCCCATAATATTCCAAAAGCGTGTCCAGTTTAGAGCCATCCTGAAATTTAAAGCATCTTAACCTAGCTATGCACGCATATGCAGTTCATACTCAGGCATGTAAGTCTTACACTTAGCACAAAGATCTACTGCACACGTGCGGTAATGTAATTTTAGTATACAAATAAGTGAAAACAAAGCCATTTCTTGAGGAATGAAGCTGTCTCAACTTTCTAACCTCAATCATTTCAAAAAGAGTAACACTTTCTATGTACTGGAGAGAAGTATTTTCCATCACTCTGCTCTCACTCAAAAACAGGTGAACACGAAGCGTCCAAAAAATTAAGTGTGAGTGGAAAGAGGGGGCAGAATGGAAACTGTTTAACCTTAACTACAGCAGTGGCTACCATGCAACCACTGTAACGTTATGGCTTTACAAGCAATACATTTATCAGCATTTTAACATATGCTGAATTATTTCTTAATCACCCAACCTATATACCATTTCTATATTTAGAAACTTTAGAACTTTTTTGCAAGACATTAACTAGTGTGTCACACCACTCAACTACACGACTCTATGTTCTTTTGTTTCATAAAGGCATAGATGAAAGGTTGCCATAGCAACCTTTACTTTTAGCTTTTGAGGTGTTCAGTTCCTAAATTGGAACCATGGAACATCAAATGTGTGCAAACATTCACGGATGTCTAGGACCCTACCAAATTCATGGCCATGAAAAACGCATCACGGACCGTGAAATCTGGTCTTGTGTGCTTTTACCCTGTCCTATACAGATTTCACAGGGGATACCAGCGTTTCTCAAACTGGGGATTCTGACCCCAAAGGAAGTTGCAGGGGGGGTCTCAAGGTTACTTTAGGGGGCCGCAGTATTGTCACCCTTACTTCTGTGCTGTTACTTTCAGAGCTGGGCGGCTGGAGAGTGGCGACTGCTGACTGCAGGCAGTAGTGCAGAAGTAAGGGTGGCAATACCATATCATGCCATCCTTACTTCTCTGCTGCTGCTCGCGGCGACACTGCGTTTCTTCTGCCTTTACACAGTAGTCAAGATGTGGGCGTACCATGGATTTATACAGAGGCAATATATTTTCTGTCTTATTAGCTACCCCTTTCCTAAGGATTCCCAACATTCTGTTCGCTTTTTTTTGACTGCCGCTGCACATTGAGTGGATGTTTTCAGAGAACTCTCCACAATGACTCCAAGATCTTTCTTGAGTGGTAACAGCTAATTTAGACCCCATCATTTTATATGTATACAGTAACTCCTCATTTAAGGTTGTCCCACTTAACGTTGTTTCAATGTTACATCCCTGCTCAATCAGGTAACATGCTCGTTTAAAGTTGTGCAATGCTCCCTTAGAACGTCGTTTGGCTGCCTGCTTGTAAGATTCTGTGGAAGAGCAGCGACTTTACAAGGGAGCATTGCACAAGTTCCGCTTCTCCGCCTCCTCCCCCTCCCTCCCAGCGCTTCCCCCCAGTGCTTAGGACTTTCTAGGAGGGAAGGGCAGGAGTGGGGAAGCGCTGTGTCTCCACTCCTCCCCCTCCCTCCCAGAAAATCCTAAGCACCGCTAAACAGCTGTTTGGCGGCGCTTAGGACTTTGGGAGGGTGGGAGATGTGGTGTGCTCCGGAGAGGAGGTGAAGTGGGGGGTGGGAAGAGGTGGGCCTGTTCTCCGGGGAAGCTGCCGCTGCTGCAAAGGTGCTCCCTAGCGTCCTTGCCTGCAGCGGGCTGTGAGTGTGTGGGGTAAGCCAGGGGCACTTCCCAACCACAGTACAGTACAGTATTGTACAGCATACCGTATATAATGCCTTTTGTCTGCCCCCAAAAAATTTCCTTGGAACCTAACCCCCCCGCATTTACATTAAATCTTATGGGACAATTGGATGCGTTTAACACTTAAAGTTGCATTTTCCAGGAACATAACTACAACGTTATGTGAGGAGTTACTGTAGTTGGGATTGTTTGTTTTCCAATGTGCATTACTTTGCATTTATCAACATTGAATTTCATCTGCCATTTTGTTGCCCAGTCACCCAGTTTTGTGAGATCCTTTTGTAGCTCTTCGCAGTCTGCTTCGGACTTAACTATCTTGAGTAGTTTTGTATCGTCTGCAAATTTTGCCACCTCACTATTTACCTCTTTTTCCAGATCGTTTATGAATATGTTGAATAGGACTGGTCCCAGAACAGACCCCTGGGGGACACCACTATTTACCGCTCGCTCTCCATTCTGAGAACTGACCATTTATACCTACCCTTTGTTTCCTATCTTTTAACCAGTTACCAGTCCATGAGAGAACCTTCCCTCTTATCCCGTGGCAGCTTACTTTTCTTAAGAGCCTTTGGTGAAGGACCTTGTCAAAGGCTTTCTGAAAATCTAAGTACACTAGATTAATAAGACTTAAGCACCCGCTTAACTGTAATTATGGAATATCCCATTCAAGTCAATGAGACTATTCACAGTGAATGAAGCCAAGGATGTACATAAGCCTTTGCAGGAATGCAGCCTAAGTCTTCCAAGGCAATACTCTTCTGCTACGAGTACACCAGCTTCTCCAACTCTGATAGCTCAGTATATAAACTGATCAAATCCGAGTGCCAGCTCAAGCCAATTACAGGTCATTTTTAAGGAGAGTCTACATCTAAAATTACGGTTCTAGAGGACCAGGTTGATGGGGCAGTAGAAATGCAAGCTCACATGCATGAGGTGGCTGCCAGGAACAGAAAGCAGTTTTAGGGGAAGCGGGTTAATAACAAAGTATCGGTTATTAAAATATTTGTATTATACAAAAAGCCAGAGCTGGCTGAAAACTAGATTGAGAGAGACGACTTTGGGACTGCCCCAGAGGAAAATATATTCAGAATCAAAATTACATTTGTGAGAAAGACTCAAGGCGAGAGAAATGTTTCGGTTACCTTTCTAGACCTAAAATCCAAATTTTAAAAAAAAAAAAATATTTGATCCAAACAAAAAAAAAAAAAAAAAAAAAAAGCTTTTAATGAAAAATACAGGAAAGCTTCCATTTTGTATCCAACAAAGCTCAAGGCATTTGCTAATACAGGAGCGATTTTGGAGTAAAAAGGAGAGAGAGAGAGAAACAGAATGACAGAGGACAAAGGCAGCAAGGACACCAAGATACTTGAATGTACTGACGGGTATTTTTAACCTTATGCTCCCGCCTAGTTTTGCAAAAGGAGCAAGATTTCACTGGGGAGGTTTTATAGGATAAGCTACCCTGGGGAATTTGAGGCACTGGCTAACTCCCTTTCATCACCACTAGCAAGAGAGACTACAGTTATATAAGTTAATGGCACAGAAACCAGAGCAGGAATTATTTCATTTGTTTTTATGCCCATGGGAAAGCTCTCTCCACAAATCCTTACAAACATAAGGGCATGAGTGCTACATTTTAGCGGGAAGTTTTATTTCTGAATCTCTTGAAAACTACCACTTCAGTTTTAAATACATTAGGACCTAAAACCTAATATAAATGTCCCCCACCTTACCCCACCACCATGAAAAAAACACTAAGCAATCCACTTGTTCTTGGCTTACCTGCATTTCTCTACCTCCCTAGATCTTTATTTTGATCATTCTCTCAGCCTGTCCCTGTCCATCTGCATTTAACCACACAGTAGGGTTCATGCAACTACCCACTATTGTGGTAAATTCTGAACGCCTCACACAATCTACAATAAATAAGCACTACAGGCATGCATTAAATGAATATGTGGTGGCTTTAAGTCAAAGTTCTCAATTTTTGTGGCTTTAAACATTAAACAAAGTTATTTTTATACTGCAAGTGGTGTGTTTGACATTAACTAAAACCATACAAGTGTTATTTAGAAAGGAACAAACAAGATGACTAATATCAGCATAAAGGGCACTTATAATGCTGAACATAAATACAAATGGATCACTCTCATACCAAGTTCCAACAGAGAGGAATTCTTTCACTCTAGTCAAGGAAGAAGAAGAAGAACTAGAAGCAAAACTACAAGGAGATTATGATCTAGTGAGCGTCACTGTAATTTGGTGGGATTATTTTCATAACTGCAATGTTAACAGAGAGTGATATCATTTATAAAGAAAAGAGAAAGGGGTAGTGCTGCATAGAAAACCATTTGCAGTACATTACAATTCAGCTTTGTATAGTGTAGCCCAAAGGTGTTTCCACACACAGCTCCACCTCAACATACAATCTAAAAAGACAAGAGACAAAAGATGGGGCAAAGGAAGACAATATAAAAACAAAGTGATCAAGGAAGTGACACCATACATTATTTTCTAGCTTGTTTCAGGGTTTCTATATACAGTATTTAAGCTAAACATCCTCCCCCTTCCCTCTGCATAACTGAGGTTATTCAGGAAATACAGGTCAATTGACAAGTAGATAATTCAGTGATATAATTTCCTGGAGGAGTTGTGAAAGAAGTGGGTTTGCAGGAGGGAGGGCAGTGTCTTTGAGAACCAGCTCAGGAAGGCCATGTCATGAGTAGAGGACAACATGAAAGACCATAGTGTGGTGAAGGAGACCAAATTGAGACTGACACAAGACACAAGCTCACAGAAGCAGCAAGGGACAGAGTTATGTAAGGCTTGCCATGGTCACATAGGGAAAAATTCAGGGTAAGGGATGAGAAAGAAAGAAGCTGCCCTAAAATGGAATGACTCCAGAGATAATTTCAGAAGAGAATCTGGATTTCTGAGTGCATAGATAGAGCCCTGCAGATTGGCGGATATCCGCTTTATATCCATGGATGAGGATATCCGTGAGCCATTTTTGAAGATCAGATGCAGATACAAATTTGACTTTACGTGTGGAGATGGCTGGAGCAATAAATGAAGACATTATGGATGGCTGATCATTTTAAGATGGAATAACCAAAAAGAGCAGAAGAAGAAAAAAGGGTGAACATGGGGGTAATGTTGTCCAAAAACTGACCAGTGGGAAAACAAGATAACAGTCTATGTCTAAGGATAAGGAATTAAGCACAAAAGTAGAACCTCCATAGGCATGTCTGCTACATAGTACCAGAACTAGAGAAGAACATTAACAAAAAGGCCCTGAATCAACTGTTGAGAACTCTAAATAACAAGACACTCTACTCAGATTGCATTTGCTGCTGGGTAACTGATGCAACCAACATGCAAAAAAGATTCCTACTTTCTGTAATAGTTGTCAACAGGGAATCGTCACTGAACTGATGCATTTCTTGTGGGGTTCCACAAGGATCTGTATTATACCCAACGCTATTCAACGTCTTCATCTATGATCTGGAAGTAAATATAAAATCGCTGCTAACATTTGAAAACAAAAATCACACAAAAATTGGCCAAGTAGTAAATAACGATGAGGATAGGCAATCAAACAGAACAATCTGGATCGGTTGGTATCCTGGGCCCTTTCAAACAAAATGTGCTTTAATACAGCCAGATGTCAGGTCAAACGTCTACGAACAAGGAATGCAGGCCATGCCTACAGAATGGGGGACTGCCCTCTGCAAAGCAGCAACTCCTGTGTGCTTTTCAGAGTCACCGTGCACAAGCACTGAACAGGAGATCCCAAAGCCATGCTGTGGCTAGTCTTTGGATGAACGAACAGGGGAACAGTGAGTAGGACTAGGGGGGCGATTTCACTTATGGGTACAGCATTAAAGAAAGAGATACTAAAACGCGGAAGACAGTTCTGAACAGCGGGTTAAAAACTCGACCTATTTAGCTTATCAAAACGATTAAGAGGTGACTTGATTTCAGTGTATAAGGACCTTCACAGGGAAAATATAATGGGCACTAAAGGTCTCTGTAATGTAGGAGAGAAAGGCAGAACCAGAACCAATGGCTGCACAATGAAGCCAGGCAAACTGAAATCAGAAATAATTTTTAACAATGAGGGTGATTAACCATGGGAACGAACACCCAAGGGAAGTGATGGATTCTCCATCTCTTGATGTCTTCAAATCAAGATTGGGTGCCCTTCTGGAAGAGATGCTTGCGCCAAATATAGGTTACTGGGCTCAATACAGGGGTAATTGGGAAAAATTTAAGGGCCTGTGATAGGGATGTGAGACTAGATGATCTAACAGTCCCTTCTGGCCTTCAACTCCATGAACAGCAGACTGACCCGGAAAGTAGATATGATCCAAGAAGGAGCCATCATTAATCTACTTCTTAACGACAGAAACTGAAAGCCTGATTCAATTGCCATTGCAGACAACAAGACTCTTTCCACTGAGCACAAGGACAGTTGGATTATGCCCGGAAAGAGAATGACCGGGGCAATGAGAATCTGCGAGAAGTTACATGGAGAAGTCAGCAAGTTAGGGAATGAGATCACAAAATGCAGCAAGCACCACCATGGTGTTTGATTTCAGGAAAGCAAACGCTGGGGAGTTAAGAAATCTGGAACACAGTTCTTCATTCAGTTCTTACTCAAACCAAATGGCCACTAAAGTCTATGGAGTGTTTGTCAGAGAGCACTGCAGGATTTGGCTCGCAGTAAGGGGGAGATATAAAACTCCAGTGTGGAAGACACAACAGACTACAACTCTTCTGAAAAAGAAGACCGCAAGGAACAAGTGGCCACCTTCTCATGCAAACATACTTGTGGATTTTAGTCCACTCTAAAATCTGGAGTGAGCAGCGTCCCATTTTGTTGGTCTTTAATCTTTTTTCACAAACTGGTTTGTAGAGGTAATAACTCAGAAAAAAGGTAGTTTTATTAGAATACAAAATGTAACACTTTGTACGACCCCGCTGCACAAATGCCCTCTATAGCAAGTTACTTTCTGCCCTGTTGGAGCTGCTTGACGTGTATTTGAGGGAAAGAATCCAACAACTTTTAGTGTATCCTCCAATGACAATCGCTCCTTTCTTTCTGTTTGCAAAATTCTTCTCCTTTCCTTTGCATTGTTCAGTGCGACAATTACAGTTCTCTCTCAATTATTACTAGATTGTGGAGGGGGGGGGCAGGTAATGGAAAGAAAGGTCAAAATTCCCTTCAGGATAAATTGGCTCTTCCTTCAGACCTAGGCCCAAGAAATATGGAATTATGTCTTTCGCAATGTCAGTCGGTAGCTCCAAGTATTTTCCCCCAAGGTCTCCCAAGACAGGTATTTTTATATCTGACAGGAGTTCCAATTAGTTTCATGAGTCTACTCATTAAAGTTCCAATCTCCATTGTTTTACCCCTCCTGTAGTGACTGCTACTCCATTGTGTTGCAAGCTACATTTCTATTTTTCCCACTTCGTTATACAGACCCAATTTACGGTTCCTATCTTTGAATCCAATGCGTGGAACTTTGGGTTCAGCAGACTTGAATGGCTTCCACCTCTAAGATGGAAGCATTCCCGTGTAGGGTTTTAGCTGCTGAAATGGGTCTAGAAAATTCTAGCTGCCTGTGGGATGGAAGCAGGTGGCTTCAAAAAAGGAATCTCTCCGATTTTACTTTGGTTTTGCCCATTTGTAGCTTTTATTTTTAGTTTAAGCATGGACCAGAAAAGCTTGCCAGCCACAGAGAAAATGTCTAGTGCTCTGTAATTGTGAATGTTAAACCTTCCTTTCTGGAGCTCTCTCAGCACATTTGCTTTTCTCACAACTAAGCTATGCCCCTACTTGGGGAATTTCAAGTGCTTGTCTCCAGGAGGAAATTAGCTAGGGATCTGAAGTCTGATCCAAGACATCTTCGCTTTTTTCCTTTCTCCTAGCACCACCTCTGCATTTCTGAGGAAACAAACACCCTGTTCGTCTAGCTCCCAGCTCTAAACCAAACCCAAGACTCAGAGCAACCACACACCCTTCCTGTGTGGGTTCCAGTTACACACAGACGTTGGGAAGTAGTCAGACTCCAACCGAAAGATGCATGGAATGTGCGTCTCTGGGTTGCTATAGAGATGCTGTGTAGACATCTCAAAATTCAAGTGTAGTAACAGAACACACACGACAGATGTACGATCCGATCAGAACCACAAAAGATTCTCAAGGAAAAGCCTTTTTACAGCTGTGTTACTTGGCTTTGTTTATGTTATAAAGTTCTACTTTCAATCCAAAGTTTACATCTTATTTTGGAAGAATCTCATGTTTTCAGACAACGTCAAGGCAGATCAAAAGACAAACAAGCACCACAGGAGTTGTGCTGCTATGAAGTTTTCTTAGAGTCATTTTGGGTGATCTACTTAGAATACAAAGCCTGAATACACGAAAGCTAGACTAATTTCTACAGTATCATTTCACTTGCAGTAGCTGCTGTCCAAATAAAACGAATGCAGTATTTGTCCAAAAAAGCACACAGATTTTAACCGACACCTACATTCATACACTGTAAGCTATCACTAAAAAGTTTAGTGAAACACTTATGCACCCAAAAATACAACCATGAAATTACATTTAATTTTAAGCCAATGTCTTTTCCACCCCTCTAAAGCTCGTTTATCATATTCCTTAACCTTAAAAAAAAAAATCAAATTTGGTTAAAATAAAACAAATTGAACTAAAGTTCGTATTACAGAGATTTGCAGCAATGGAAGTATCTGAGATCCACACAAACCTATAGCTCCTCTACCTCTAAACGTTGATTATTTTCAAGCCAATAAAAGAGGCTTTAATGCTATTATGAAGAGAAGCACTGCAGAGAAAAATATTTTGGGTAGGAAGAAATCGTCAAAAACTCCTAACTATAAAATATAAACAATAATGAGTAAATATTTAATTGGTTGTACTTTGCATTGTTGATGAGAAATACATATACTGCAATTCTGACCCTGTTCATTACATATGGAAGACTTTACATATTAAGAAAGATTCTTGACTTTTTTTTAAAGGGACAAAATGAAAAAAATAGTAGACATGACTTAAACTACCTCTCCCTCCCCACCTCTGATAAGGTATAACTCTCACTCAATACAGTCAACAAAGGAGTTTGTCATAAAAATTAATGACTGTCCAGGCTTTGGAGAGGGTGGGCCAATAAGTCCTGTACCTAAGGGTCTGAATATTATTTGTCTGCTTGGCTGAGGTAAAAACAACCACAGAGACAACCTCCCTTAGCTGCAAAAGTTACAAATTCAGTGAGAACTCCAGTGGACAATGTATGTGGAGTATGTGATTTTCAAAGAGTTATACTTGTCACATAATTAAATTTCAACCCCTAGTCCTTTAGACTATAAAGATGCTCCAAACACAAAATGTTGAAGAATTGTGTTTGGATTTATAAAAGGAAAAGTGTATTCTTTTTAAATACTCAAACACACCACCACTAATTTTGCTCAAACTTAAAAAAAAAAAAACATTATTTTTGAACAGAAACCAAGTATACAGAACTTCATCACAGAGGGTGAAAGTTTCAGAAAACTGTGAGCAGCTGAAAATGGGCAGTTAGAAAAGAAACCACTACACAGCCTTACCCACTGTAAACTCATTAAAGTTAGGAAACAGCTTCTGATTTTTAAGCTTATACATATTTATGAAAGGTGTCTAAATAACAAAAAGGATCAGCTGGATTGTAGACTGCCTCTACACCCACTTGATCTCCTCATAGAAAAGAGGTAATTGCATCGACCTAAACTTTCATTTGGCTAGGAATATACTGAATTCATTTCACCACAAATTCATCCAGTGATGGTTTTTTATACACACACTCACTCACTATCAGGCTGATTGTCCTGAAGTTTGTAATTTTATTCTCACTGGGTTTGTTTGGGTTAAGTTGATCAAAAGCTGAGTTGATCAAGTTCCTTCTCCATACATTAGCAAAAGCAAAAAAAATTTATTAAGTAGAGGATTACTGAGCACTAGTCGCCTAAGAACATTCAAGAAATTTCACCAGTAATCATTGAATAATTTGACAATTTTTTGTGTTATGTGACTAGCTAGAGAGCTGTAAGTATATTCGTCAAATACCAGTGAAACACATCTAATAATATATCTGATAATTATTTTTCTTATTATTTGCTCAGTAATAAATTATTTGGAAAAAATCTAATAGAAAATAGATAAAGTTATTGTTAAATACAGTGCGTATGAACAACAAACTACTATTTTATTCTTTTAAAGTGAAGGCATGTGGGATATGACAGCACACTTTTTTTCCCCTTGACTAGCAGAGGCAAGGTCTTCAGACTGATGTGTGTCAAGTGCAACTTTCAAATCCTGTTGGACTTTTTTTTTTTTTTAAAGCAAAAGATTAAATAATACACACCTCTTAAGGGCACAACGTAGGGCACTCCTATATGCCATAGGTCAATTACACAATGGTATTGATAAATACTATTCAGGATTTCTAACCTGCCAGACTTCACAGATGACCAGAATACCAGATTATTAGTGCAGTTTTCAAATTAAAGCACAGTACAGTAAGTATACTGCCGCACATGTGTATCAAATCTTTGAGCAGTAGTTCACTTTCCAGCCTCCACAACAGGTTCTCTCGCTCTCTTTTTTTTCAGTGCAGAATGAAATCAACAACATGGACTAAAGTCTTCCTGTTCTTCTCACACATTGACACATCAAAGCTGTTTGAAACTCAGAAGTGCAAAACAAGCAGTTGAACATTTTCATAATTCCAAGAGAAAGACTGATTTAAGATGATTATCTTCCTTTTTTTTTTAAGCTATCTAGCAAAACCTTCCAGTACAAGACAGTATAAATAAATCAAGTTCTAGAAAAGTTAAAGTCTTCTCCTTGGTTGTAAAAATTAAGTAATAATCTTGCTTTCTTATAATTCTATTTTCCTGACAAAATACAACCTTTTCTGTACTTCAGTGTTATTTCTAACTCAAAGTATGTTTTTTAAATAAAAGTTTTCATCATATGGAAGTGCACAACTTTAAGACA
Organism: Terrapene triunguis; assembly: GCF_002925995.2. Lineage (NCBI taxonomy): Eukaryota > Metazoa > Chordata > Testudines > Emydidae > Terrapene > Terrapene triunguis. The sequence goes on along the minus strand of NW_020697743.1, from coordinate 3,290,479 downwards.
ACAATTTCCATTCTCACAAGACTGTCCCTCACCAGGTAAAAACACAGAGGCTTCTGCTGAATTCAGCCTGCTCCTTCTTTCAGCCCAGAGCACCCAGTAAACCATGCTAGCTGTCATAAATACTAAGGTTACACAATTATTATCCAAGGCCTGCTTTATTTTGTGAGAAACTACATTTTTGTTTAGAGTTTCACAAGTTAAAAGAAAGACACTCAAAGCGCAGTGCTCGATATCTCAAAAACGAAGCCCAGAGCCCCCCTGATTTGCCATCTCTCAAATGCAGAGATTCAGCTCACAAGGCTATGAGACTACCTGTCAGTTACTTCTCCCACACAAACACAATATAACAACCCAAAGCTACGTTTCTAAGTTCTCTTTATCGTAATGTGTGTGGGGGGAGGGTCGGGTCCTAGAAGCCCTCTTAGCTGATTTTACAGACCAATATTACAATAGCTACTAGCTTTAGGGAATGAGAGGAAAAAACCATAGAAGATAAAACTGCAAGGCTGTCGCTAACAGACAGAAGATATTTTTTGTAAGTAGATGGAACAGAGAAGAGCATCCCATATTTTTTTTTTTAAATGATGCAAGTCTTTGTAGTATTTTGCATTAAAACAAGCTGGGTTTATGTCCTTTTCTGCCTTCCATCTATGAAGGACTATCTTATCGACGTTGGTCATGGACAGTTTCCCAAGGAACCCAACTAGCTGTTCCTCTCTAGTTTTAGGACCTTTTTTTTTTTTTTTAAGCCACACAAGTTCTATATACATTTATCTGCACATTAGATGCACCTGTAAGGTTCCTAGAAAGTTGCCCACACAGTGCCACAACATTTGGGAACCTTTTCTGGAGAGCCATACATCCATGCTTAGCAAAAGGCAAATGCTGAACACCACCCCCCAAATTACAAGATTGCTCAACTATATCAGATTTCGGAGCACATCATTCATTGCAGACAGAAAGTGACCCTTCTCCCTTAGCAATGGACACACTCATTGTTACTGAACATGGATATGAGCAAGGCTGAATCATGACAATGTTGCTATAGCATTTAACAGGGTAGAACTCACAATTTTTAAGGTCAGGACGATCATGTCGTCTGACCACCTGCAGGGCACAGGCCACAGAATTTCACAGGGATCTTTCCTTCCCACCCCCACCCATCAAGCTTGTAACTTCTGGTTGAGCCCAAGCATACACAGAGCAGGCACTCTGGGAAAATCAATCCAGTTGGGGCGCTCACACATTTTAAAGACTAGACACCTGAATCTTACCAAGTTAGAACGGACACAAGAAGTCACCAAAAAAGGATTTCAAATCACTTGTAGAGACACCCAGCCCCAAATCAGGTGTATAAAGAGGCACCCTCTTGGAAGAGATGCTCCGAGATGTGAACACACCCCAAAGAAAGAGTGTGAGAAACGGAGCAGACCCCAGTTTGAAACAGACAGGCTGAAGCCCTGGGAAGGGTGTGAGGGAGCAGCCCTCTGCCCTCACGAGACACTCACAGATGAGGACTCAGGGCAACCGGGCGAAGAGGAGGGCTCCACCAACAATGCGAGACACACACACACACAACCAGGCTGGGGAAAACTCTTACCCTGGTACTGGTAGCCCTCCAGCCCTGGGGAAGGTCGGTAGCCTCAGGCAGAGGT